>NC_090445.1:1702726129-1702898629 GCF_031143425.1 Pleurodeles waltl | reverse complement strand
ACTCCTTGCTGCATGGGAGTCAGTGCAGATAAAACCTGCCTGGGGATAAACCTGGCCTGGAAGTCAGGGGGCGATTCTTTCTATTGGAGCAGCACTGAGGCTAATTTGCATAGGGACCGGATGCTGAGATAATGTCAAGCATCCCCCATCAGGTTGTTGTTTCTCTCAGTGGGAATCCTTAGGCACAGGGGCTCTTCCTTCCTCACTGCGCCCTGTGACTCCAGATGCACTCACTGACGAGGCCACACACCTGGGTTTCCATCCAGAGAAGACCTGGCCTGGCAGTTCGGACTGGAATGTTCCTATTGGAATGGCTGAATGGACAAAAACAGGTTGGACTGTGATGCAGTTCAGACTAATTACCTGCTGATGAATTCATGTTTTGCTCAGTGGCAGACGGGCATGGATAGGCCCAAAAGCTCACTGAGTCCTAACATTTAAACTGCCCCCTCACTGACATGGCCTAATAAGGCCGAACCCGGTCTGGGGTAGTTTTTGTTGGTGTATCGATGGGCCATAGTAAATATATACCAGGCAAACTTGTCCAATCACACCACACTCATGCAAACAGTAAATCTCTCTGGTAATCAACTAAGAATCCGAAGAATCGAAATTAGATATTTAATACAATTCCAAGCAAATCCTCAAATCATCCAATGACAAAACAAACACATAAATATTAAAACATCAAGAATATAAAATTGACATTAAATACAAATACATAAAGGAGAAACAAAGAAAAGACATATATAATCGTCTATAAAATAGAACTGTCCCAATATTGATAGGAATCAGCCTATCGATAATTATCAATACTCTTTATTCGATAGAGTCCTCCTTCCATGGGTCCAGTAAAGATAAAGCATTGATGCTTTTCGGTGGGCTTCCACACCTTTTTCACCACCTTCTTCAGGACTAAATGTTAGACTCCCCAAAGTTATTTGTTCACACCTCCAAAGAAAACCAATACACAACATCCACAATGATATATATAAATAAATACTTTCCTTAACATCCACCGTCTTTATGGATTGTATTTCATGGAGTCCAAATATATATAAATAAAATATGATGGAACCAAATATTATTCCACTGGTTCAAATCTTAGTTCTTAAAGTCGGCGTACTTGATAATCTTATTATTTCCACGCTTAACTTTTTAATAAGAAGAGGCTGTATAGATGGGCCATTCCACGGCAATTCACCCAGGGCTGTCCCTGTTGTAGCAGAATTAAGGCTGATTTTCACATGTATCTGTCTGAAATATCACAGAAGGAAAAACAAAATGATGGACTGGAATGTGGCCCAGAATAATGACAAGGGATGAGAGTAAGACAAACATTCCACACATCAAGCGTAAGAGCGTAAAGGGCCAGAGCTGCTGGCGAGTCTCGGCGTCCGCTCAACATTCTATGATTCTGGGCAAATCACTTAGGGGGGCATTACAACCCTGGCAGTCGGTGTAATAGCGGCAGTAGTACCGCCAACGAGCTGCAAGTACATACCACTAATATGACATTGGCGGTTTGGCCAAAACCAAGCCGCCAAGTTCACACACAACCACCATGGCGGTAACAACCGCCGGGCTGGAGACTACAGTCTCCAGCCTGGCAGCCGTCACTAGGCATTTTGACCCTGCCCACAGCCATGGTTTCCGTGGTTTCTGTACTGCCACGAAAACCATGGCAGTAGGCACTATCAGTGCCAGGGAATTCTTTCCCTGGCATTGATAGGGGTCTCCTCCGCCCCCCTCCCCCTCCCAAGAGTCCTTCCCTACCCTCCTCATCCTCCTCCCGAACCCCCGAAATATACACACATACACGAACATACATACACACCCATACACACACGCATTCCCACATTCACACACGCATGCATACATTCATACACAGTCACATGCACACAACACCCCACAGCCCCCTCTCCAGTCAGAGAACCTGACTTACCTGCTTGCAGGGGGTCCTCCGGCAGGAGACGGGACGTGGCGCTGCTGCCAGCAGCAGCGTCTGCCAGCAAAACACTGCCAGGCCGTATCATGGCTCATGATACGGTCGGCGACGTTCTGCTGGCGTGGCGCTGGTGCTGGCAGCAGCGTCACCTAACCGCCACCATGACTGTCGGCGGTGTTCCGCCAGCCTTCTGGCGGAATTCTGGCTACGGTCATAATTTGATGGATGGTCGGTAGCCATGGTGATGGTATGTTGGTGGCCGTCGCCGTGGCGGAAGGTGGCATTTGCCGCCAATGTTATAATGAGGGCCCTAATCTCCTGAGCCTACCACTAATGAACGTGTCCCTGCGTAATATAAGTGGCACTCCTATACCTCCAGGTCGGGTTTGCGCTATATAAAACTGCAAAAAAAAAAATCTAATAAAGAGCGCAGGCTGGGAGGTGAAGCCGAACCTAAAAAAGGCCCGTGGCAAACACCTCCTGGTGGTGGGAACCAGGAGGCGGGCCAGTAAGCCAGCGAAAAAGCCAGCGAATGGCCTTAGCGGAGACTGGTGGCGATTTTCAAACCCACCAATGAAATGGCAGGTCTGGGCCGAGGCTAAAGGTTTAAAGGCCAGATGTATCAAAGGGTTTTACCCATTCTGTGTCTATGGGAAAATGCTTTAGTACATACGGCCCTAAATGCAGTCAGCCCGAGGCATAAGCACTGCGGAGGAAGCGCCATTAACACCCTCCCACACCTGAGAGCGGGCGTCACAGCCGCACAAAAAGGGTTGTGAAAGGGTGCAATCAGCCGTGAAACATAGTGCTCAAAGGATGAAGTACCCCGATAGCGCCTCTGGGATGCCTGACGGCAGGGCCATTGAGGGGCAGACAAGACTTGGTAAAAGGGGCAGCGGCAGGCGGGCACGGCACTTGCGGCCAGGGCAGGGTCAGGATCGCCCACGAAGACTTGGCAGCAAGGGAAGCCTGGCTGCTGGCACACACTGGGACCCCGAGAGGTAGAACATACAACAGCCTATGAGAGGACCGGTTGCATGGGTCATATGACTGACCGCCATTTTGGGTGTCGTTAACCTTGTATGTGTTTAATAAAACTGCGGCCGTGTTTAGCCAACAATGCCTCCACCGTGATGTATTGGGAATGGGGGTAAAAGCGTGGCCGTGAGGGCAGGTGTTTCTCGCACTCCTGGGAGGGGTTGACACCCGCAGACATGGCACCGCAGCTCACCTGCCACAGGAATCAGGCACCTCTCGAAAGATGCCCAAGAAGGTTTTGTGTTCTGGAAGCCAGAATGAACTGTTCTGATTGGCTCTGGACATAAGGCTGATTTGCATATGTTTGATGGGGCCCTGGATGCGGTATCCAAGGACCGCGCCCATCACATTGTTTCAGGTGATGCCCAAGAACCAAGCTGTGCCTGGAAGATGGCCTCCAATGAGACTGAGGCTGGTCTGGGGTTCTGGCCACATTCAGTGAGTGACCCAGCCCGACAGGTCCGGCTCTTCCTACTGGGGCACGAGCGCTTCCAATGCTTCGCTGGTCCCTGTCTGGAACGGCAGTACTCGCAGCGACGGCCTGAGGTGTGGGCAGAGTAATTACAAGTGGCTGAACTCAAGGTGTATTTATGGAAGTGGGAAGGAGGGAGTGTGGGAGGGAGGAAGAGGATGGGGAGAGTGTTTTGTGTGTGAGTGAAGTTGGAGAGAGAGCGATATATTGATTTGTTGAGACAATAAACTGAACACAGTGCATGCGGGACTCAGTCCACAACTTGCAGTTGCAGAAGGTAGAGTGGGCCGGGGGCGGTGGGAGGGTCCGGGTGGGAGCCTGGAGTGACAGCTGTAGTATTTGTAACATAAAAGGCGGCGCAGGAGGAGACGAAGGATCTGAGCATAGATGAGGAGTGTAGAGGGAGCCAGGGACTCGGGTACTACATGTATCAAAAGAGACCTTCAGGCTCAGGTGTGTGTGTGTGTGAGAGAGAGAGGTGACAGAGAGAGAAATCAATCAATCAATCAATCAGGGAACTTGCAAAGCACAGTACTCACCCATGAGGATCTCAAGGCGCTGAGGGGGTGTGAGGTGACAAAGAGAGAGAGAGGTGACAGAGAGGGAGAGAGGGGGTGAGACAGAGAGAGAGAGGTGACGGAGAGAGAAATCAATCAATCAATCAATCAGGGAACTTGCAAAGCACAGTAATCACCCATGAGGATCTCAAGGCGCTGAGGGGGTGTGAGGTGACAAAGAGAGAGAGAGGTGACAGAGAGGGAGAGAGGGGGTGAGACAGAGAGAGAGAGGTGACGGAGAGAGAAATCAATCAATCAATCAATCAGGGAACTTGCAAAGCACAGTACTCACCCATGAGGATCTCAAGGCGCTGAGGGGGTGTGAGGTGACAAAGAGAGAGAGAGGTGACAGAGAGGGAGAGAGGGGGTGAGACAGAGAGAGAGAGGTGACGGAGAGAGAAATCAATCAATCAATCAATCAGGGAACTTGCAAAGCACAGTACTCACCCATGAGGATCTCAAGGCGCTGAGGGGGTGTGAGGTGACAAAGAGAGAGAGAGGTGACAGAGAGGGAGAGAGGGGGTGAGACAGAGAGAGAGAGGTGACGGAGAGAGAAATCAATCAATCAATCAGGGAATTTGTAAAGCGCAGTACTCACCCGTGAGGATCCCAAGATGCCAAGGGGAGGTGTGGAGTGACAAAGAGAGAGAGGTGACAGAGAGGGAGAGAGGGGGTGAGAGAGAGAGAGAGAATCAGGTATTAAATACATCAAAGTGAACCTCAGCCCCATCTGAGAGACCACAGACCGAGAGAGAGAAAGCGAGAGAGAGAGACAGAGGGAGAGAGGTGGCGAAGGGCGCGGGCGCAGCTTCCATTGGTGCAGCAGGTGCAGTGGCACTGGGACTCAGAGGCCTGAGGGAACCACGGAACCTTGATTATTACTGTATTTTATAATTGAAACAGCAGCCAAGGGGTCCATTTCCTTCCTTGCACTAGAGCCCATGACAGACAGGCGACACCCCTGGAGAGGAAGCGGGGAGAGAGATGGAGACAGAGAGCGGGAGGAGAGAGTAAGGGTGAGTGAAAGGAGAGAAAGAGAGAGAAAGAGCGTGAGATGGGGACAGAGTAAGAGAGACAGAGATGGAGGGAGGAAGAGAGACGAGAAACAAAGGCGGAGAAAGGGGACCTCTGTCTGCACAACTGATCAGAACTGATCTGTCTCATGACTTGGGAGCAGATAGGACGGTGGAATTAGGCATTAGATACATCAACAGTGAATCTGTAACCCAGCTCAGGCAGCAGAGAGAGGGAGTGAGACGAGAGAGAGGGAGCGAGAGAGAGGAAGAGATGGCTAGAGGAGAGTGAGGTAGAGAGAGAGAAAAGGGGTAGAAAGAGAACAAGACCGAGATGGGGCTGGGACAGTGTCCAATACCTTCCCCAAGATGGTTTACTTTGTAGTAGGAAGAGTAACTTTCACCCCTTTAGCGTTCAGCACCTTCCCCAAGATGGCTTACTTTGGAGTAGGAAGAGTAACTTTCACCCCTTTAGCGTTCAGCACCTTCCCGGAGATGGTTTAGTTTGGAGAGTGAACAATTAATCTGACCCTCTATTGTCCAACACCTTCCTAATATGCTTTAGTCTGGAAGAGGAATAGTATTTAGGGCCCTTATAATCTCCGCCCCCCTCCCCTAAAATGGAATGTTTTGGATTGGGAATAGTAAATGTGACCCCTTTGGTGTCAATCACCTGCCCTAGATGGTTTCGTTTGGAAGATGAATGGTAAATCTGACCATTTTAATGTCAAACACCTCCCCCCATGATAGTCTAGTTTCAAGGGGAAGTAGCAAATCTGACCACTTTTGTGTCCAACAACTTCCCCAAGATGATTTATTTTGGAACGGGCTAGTAAATCTGACCCCTTTAGTGACAACGCCTTCCCCCACGATGGTTTGGTTTGTAGTAGTAATAGTAAACCTGACCCCTTTAGTGTCCAAGACCTTCCCCAGGATGCTTTGGTCTGGAGTGGGAATAGTAAACCTGACCCCTTTAGTGTCCAAGACCTTCCCCAAGATGATTTGGTCCAGAGTGGGAATAGTAAACCTGACCCCTTTTGTGTGCAAGACTTTCCCCAGGATGGTTTGGTGTGGAGTGGGAATAGTAAATCTGACCCCTTTCGTATCTAGCACCTTCTCCAAGGTGGTTTAATTTTACTTGAGAATAGTGAATCTGCCGCCTTTAGTCTCCAGCCTTTCCCAAGATGGCTGTGTGTAGAATGAGAATAGCAAATGTGACTCAACACCTTCCCCCCACAATTGTTTGGTTGGTACGGGGAATAGTAACCCTTAACCCTTGTGGTGTACAACCCTCCCCAAGATGGTTTCATTTGGAGTGGAAATAATTAATTTGACCCCTTTGGGGACCAACAGCTTCCACAATATGTTTTAGATTGGAGTGGGAATAGTAAATCTGACCCATTTAGTGTCAAACACCTTCCCCCCCATATGACTTGGTTAGGAGTGGGAATAGTAAATCTGACCCATTTAGTGTCAAACACCTTCCCCCCCATATGACTTGGTTAGGAGTGGGGATAGAAAATCTGACTCATTTAGTGATAAACGCCCCCCCCACATATGACTTGGTTAGGAGTGGGAATAGAAAATCTGACTCATTTAGTGATAAACGCCCCCCCCCACATATGACTTGGTTAGGAGTGGGGATAGTAAATCTGACTCATTTAGTGATAAACGCCCCCCCCCCATATGACTTGGTTAGGAGTGGGAATAGTAAATCTGACCCATTTAGTGTCAAACACCTTCCCCCACATATGACTTGGTTAGGAGTGGGGATAGAAAATCTGACTCATTTAGTGATAAACGCCCCCCCCACATATGACTTGGTTAGGAGTGGGGATAGTAAATCTGACTCATTTAGTGATAAACGCCCCCCCCACATATGACTTGGTTAGGAGTGGGAATAGAAAATCTGACTCATTTAGTGATAAACGCCCCCCCCACATATGACTTGGTTAGGAGTGGGAATAGAAAATCTGACTCATTTAGTGATAAACGCCCCCCCCACATATGACTTGGTTAGGAGTGGGGATAGTAAATCTGACTCATTTAGTGATAAACGCCCCCCCCACATATGACTTGGTTAGGAGTGGGAATAGAAAATCTGACTCATTTAGTGATAAACGCCCCCCCCCCATATGACTTGGTTAGGAGTGGGGATAGAAAATCTGACTCATTTAGTGATAAACGCCTCCCCCCCCATATGACTTGGTTAGGAGTGGGGATAGTAAATCTGACTTCTTTAGTGATAAACGCCTCCCCCCCCATATGACTTGGTTAGGAGTGGGGATAGTAAATCTGACTTCTTTAGTGATAAACTCCTCCCCCCACCTATGACTTGGTTAGGAGTGGGAATAGTAAATCTGACCCATTTAGTGATAAACGCCTCCCCCCACATATGACTTGGTTAGGAGTGGGGATAGTACATCTGACTCATTTAGTGATAAACGCCTCCCCCCACATATGACTTGGTTACGAGTGGGGATAGAAAATCTGACTCACTTAGTGATAAACGCCTCCCCCCACATATGACTTGGTTAGGAGTGGGAATAGTAAATCTGACCCATTTAGTGATAAACGCCTCCCCCCACATATGACTTGGTTAGGAGTGGGGATAGTAAATCTGACTCATTTAGTGATAAACGCCTCCCCCCACATATGACTTGGTTAGGAGTGGGAATAGTAAATCTGACCCATTTAGTGATAAACGCCTCCCCCCACATATGACTTGGTTAGGAGTGGGGATAGTACATCTGACTCACTTAGTGATAAACGCCTCCCCCCACATATGACTTGGTTAGGAGTGGGAATAGTAAATCTGACCCATTTAGTGATAAACGCCTCCCCCCACATATGACTTGGTTAGGAGTGGGAATAGTAAATCTGACTCATTTAGTGATAAACGCCTCCCCCCACATATGACTTGGTTAGGAGTGGGAATAGTAAATCTGACTCATTTAGTGATAAACGCCTCCCCCCACATATGACTTGGTTAGGAGTGGGGATAGTAAATCTGACTCATTTAGTGATAAACGCCTCCCCCCACATATGACTTGGTTAGGAGTGGGGATAGTAAATCTGACTCATTTAGTGATAAACGCCTCCCCCCCCATATGACTTGGTTAGGAGTGGGATAGTAAATCTGACTCATTTAGTGATAAACGCCTCCCCCCACATATGACTTGGTTAGGAGTGGGATAGTAAATCTGACTCATTTAGTGATAAACGCCTCCCCCCACATATGACTTGGTTAGGAGTGGGAATAGTAAATCTGACTCATTTAGTGATAAACGCCTCCCCCCACATATGACTTGGTTAGGAGTGGATAGTAAATCTGACTTCTTTAGAGACTCACACTTTCCCCCATGATGTTTTGGTTTGGAGTCGGAATAGTGAATCTGACCCATTTAGTGTCCAACACCTTCCCTAAAATTGTTTAGTTTGGAGTAGGAATAATAAATATGACTCCTTAAATGTCAAACATCTTCCCCCGGGGTCTGTGGTCTGCAGGCGAACAAACATGGTAGTCAGCTGATGAGCTCTGATGCCCAGTCTTCCTTTGTGACCTCCCGGACCATCTGTGGAGATGCCTGGGTGTGAAGGTGGTGAGCCCTGGCATGGTGACACTGGTTGGGTGGCATGAGAGGCTCCTGAGCCACCAGAGGAGCCCCAGGACATGCAACTGGCCTAGCGCGAGGTACGGGGCAACATGAGCGGCCAAACATGGCCCTGCGGGACAGCTTCACTGAGCGACAACAAGGCTGGCCTCGTGCAGTCAGCAGAGCCAAGGGAAAGGAATACAGTGGCTCGCCCGCACCCCCACTGCCTGCAGAAGTGGAGGGCAGCGCCCACTCACAAGCGTTAGACTGCATGTAAGCGTCTTCAAGGGATTAAACTGACCCTGATTGCCCTGCTCAGCAGAGGCATACACACCAAGGGCACTTGAAAGTAGGTGGGCCGATTGGCAGAGCTCTGGTGTTGGGGTTTCTGATCTGGAGTTTGTGGATTTGGACCCGAGCGAAGCTACGGAGAGCGTGGGGCTCCTGGTGTTGCACCTCGGTACACCAGGGCTGGAGAAGGTGTCCTCTGGCTAAGTGGGCCTCGTTTGTGCCACCCCTCATGCAGAAGACTTGGCACAAAAAGATACTGGGAGACTGCTGGGGGGGAGGAAGAAATGGGGTTTCTGGTTGGCTAGAGTACACACCTCAGCCAGGCAGAACCCACCACTCTCGTCAGAGTGAGTAAGTCACAGACCAAAGATAACCTGTGCTCATCCCCCGTAGCTTGGTACAGAGCAGTCAGGCTTAACCCCAGAGGTCATGATTAAAGCGTTTGCACAACACACGCACACCAGTGACACAATAAGTGCACCACAAATGAGACTACACATAAGGTGTATAAAATAGATATACCTTATATTACAAACACAGGCTTAGACCTGAACATCATATTTCAGAATTACTGTGAATATTAGGCAGTGGTGATAAACATTACTGTGCGTGCCTTTAGAGAAAAAGGTTTCTAGATTGCACATGTTACCAAAACTCAATTTCTGTGCACCCTATGCAAATCCTGAGTCTTCATCCATTATCCTTGGTTATACAAGAATGTCATAATTAGGGCACAAGAGCGGCAGGTAGGCTATAACGGAAAACGTATGCATCTCTCCAGGTCATACAATACTGCACAGAAGAATATGAGGGCATAAACATAGCGGGGAGATGCATAATACCCTGCGATCCTCCCAGCACCTTCCCCACAAGGGTTACAGCGCATCTGCGCGCCTTCCAGCAAGTATACGGTAATAACACAAAAATCCACCATGTCAGGTACAGGAGCTCCTGCACTCCTACCAGCATAAATACGGTAATTTCACGGACGCGACTCCTCGCCTCCCTTGAGGGTGTCTCCGTGGAGTTCTAATATTTCAGTAGGTAGTACCCCCCTCTGGGGCTGGCCTAACTTGAGGAGATGTGGGTGGAGGGCACACACACGCCTGAGAGAGGCCATCCTCAGGACCCGTAGGCCACAGGTACCCCTGCGTGCTTACTATACACAATACAGTAATCTCGGGCATGCTGAGTTGCTCCTGAGGAAAGAATAAAAAAAATTCTAGCTATTGTGTCAAGAATTTTCAATTCTATTAAGGACACGGAGGCGAGGATTATGCTTCTCTTTCTAAAGGTCCATCAAACAGCAGCCAATGAGTAAACAGAAAAAGAAAACTACAACTCCCATGAACACTTGTAGTCCGGCCTGACCAATCCCTGTCGCGCCGCGCGGTGCGGCGCGAGCCGAGAGCTCGACTTCTGCCGGGCGTTCGGCTCGGGCCGCGCACCGCGTTATTAAGACGCGGCGCGCCCCCAGCCTCTCCTGCGCGTTTCGAGGCCCCAGATTTGCTTGGGGCCTCGTTCTTCCTTCTGCCTTTCGCTGTCCCAGGGGTCTCTGAACCCTCTTACCTGTTTTTCTTCGTTTCTTTGTCCTTCTTCTTTTTTGCAGTCTGTTGTGTGCCTTTCTTTATGTTTTTTCCTCCTTCCCAGATTCCTGTGCTTTCCCAGCATTCCTTGTTCCCTATTCTCTATGGTTCCTCTACTATTCTGTTCTATGTATTGTTTCCCTATCTAAGATGGTGTCCTTTTACTTCCTGTGGGTCACTTCCTGTTTTTTGGTATATAAGGGCTGTGTTTTTCCTCTTTCTTTGCGCTGCAACACTTTCTGCTCAGTTAGTGTCTTCGCTCCTGATTTCCTTGCCTTTTGGTTTTGGATTCAGCATTCTGTGTTTTCTGATTTTTGCTCCTTTTGGATTCCTGTTTGTTTGTTCTTGTTTTTCTCCAGGAGTCTTCCTGTTTGGAGGTTTTTTCCCCTTTTTAAGGGTTTTTTTCCCTCTGGCGCTACTTTCTGAAGGGCACGGTCTGTTCTTGGTGTCTCCATTGCCTACAGCACCGTGGCTACCAGAAAGAGTCGCCCCTTTTTGGGCCAAAGCCGAACATTGAAGATTCACGCCACCAGATCTGCAAATTCCAGGCGCAAGCAGCACGTGAGTCGTGACAGATTGCAGCGCCTAACCATTCCGACGTCCTCAAACACCATGGATAATACAGTGGCGGCTGCTGCAGATCCGGAGCAATCTCTGTTGACCACGATTCAGCAACAAGCCCAGGAATTGCAACAACTACGTAATGAAAATGCTGCGTTACGACAGGTTTTGGCCCTCCGCACCAGTGATGTTCCGACAATCTCCGCTTCTACCCCTTGTTTCTCTGGTGAACCAACCAAGCTTCGCGAGTTCTTGGATGCTTTAACGGTGTATTTCGCCTTCCGACCTACTCAATTCTCCCACGACAGGACCAAGGTGGGTTATCTTATCAGTGCCTTATCCGGTCCAGCCTTGGCCTGGGCAACCCCGATGGTGTCCTCCAACGACCCTGTATTGTCAGACTATTCCGCCTTTGTGAGTCGCTTCAAACAGATGTTTAGTCGTCCTGGATTGGAAGCCTCCGCTGAAGAAGCCTTGTGCGACATCCAACAAGGCTCCCAAGACGTCCTGCAATATATAACCCGTTTTCGTCAGCTGGCGGCAGAGACCACTTGGGTGGAACGTACTCTGGTAACATTATTTCGTAGAGGACTCAAAGAAGAAATAAAGGATGAACTAGTGCATTCTACCAGAGCGGAAGATCTTCGTGGCCTGATGGATCAAGCACTGTCCATCGAATATCGTCTTCAGGAACGGAGATCGGAGAAGAAAAGGAGTAGAGGGTTTGCCCAGCCAAGTAGCTCACGTGCTTACCTGCAGCGTTCCGAGGAACCTCGCACTCCTGCTAGAGACATCGAAGGGGAACCCATGCAGGTGGATACTACCCGAGGTCCGCTCTCTGCTAGTGAACGAGAAGACAGACGCAAGAGAGGGTTGTGCCTGTATTGTGGTTCTGCTGGTCACATGCTCCGTACCTGTCCAGTACGTCCGTCCAGGCCTTCGGGAAACGCCACCTCCCGTCCTCTGTAAGAAGGGAGGGGACGGGATCTACAGCTATACCTTCCATCAGCTCCTTTAATGACAATACAACTGCCTTGTTCATCTTTCCGGTCCTGTTACAACTTCCTGACGGTCGTCAAGAAAAGACTATGGCATTACTAGATTGTGGTGCTAGTGGTATATACATGGACAAGACGTGGGCTGCTGCTAACCTAGTTCCTACTCAAGCAAAAGAAGTACCCGAACAGGTACACACTGTGGATGGATCTTTGATATCCTCTGGTCCTGTAGACACCACTACCCTGATGTTAAGTCTACAGGTGGGAAACCATCAAGAACACATCTCCTTCGATCTTATTACGTCCCCTAACCATACCATCATTCTTGGAATTCCGTGGCTCATCAGACATAACCCATATATAAATTGGGTTACCCGAACAGTCTCTTTGTCTTCGCAATTTTGTCATGAGAACTGTTTTACTTCCGACAAGTATTGGTCTCCGAAAAGATCCTTAGCTACTGAAGGTGCCACTGGTATGTCCATTAATACGGTCCAAGGGATCCCAGACCACTATTTGGAGTTTCAGGATGTTTTCCAAAAACCGTCAAAACCTGTGCTACCTCCACATCGAGAATATGATTGTGCAATTCCATTGGAACCCGGCACAATTGTTCCTTTTGGGAGGATGTACTCCCTCACGGAACCCGAAAAGGAAGTTCTAAAGGAGTATCTGGACGAAAATATACAGAGTGGTCTTATTGTTCCATCGTCGTCTCCGGCTGGGGCCCCTCTCTTTTTTGTGCCCAAGAAGACTAAGGATCTTCGTCCGTGCCTGGATTTTCGAGGTCTGAATAAAATTACCATTAAAGATCGTTATCCTTTGCCTCTCATCAGGGACATACTGGAAGCAATCAGAGGGGCCCAACGTTTTACTAAATTGGATTTACGAGGAGCCTACCACCTTTTACGCATAAGAGAAGGCGACGAATGGAAGACAGCATTCAGGACCCCATTTGGCCATTTTGAATATAGGGTTATGCCGTTTGGTCTTACTAACGCCCCCGCAATCTTCCAGAGATTTATGGACTCAGTGTTTTCAGACCTACTGAATCAGACAGTCGTGATCTACCTAGACGACATTCTTATTTATTCTAGAAATCCTGAACTCCATACTTCCCATGTTAAACAAGTTCTTCAAAGACTTCGTGATCATCAACTATTTTGCAAACCAGAGAAATGTGAGTTCGACATGACGGAAGTCAAATATCTGGGCTATCATTTAAGTCCCACCGGCATAGCTATGGATCAAGAAAAGGTACAAGCTATCCTAGAGTGGCCTTCTCCTTCTACCATAAAAGAAACACAATGTTTCCTAGGTTTAGCAAACTTCTATCGACAATTCATTCTAGACTTTGCCAGTCAGACTAGCCACATAACTCACACCTTAAAGAAGGACAATTTAAAGAAGGGGTTTGTCTGGACTGAGGCTGCTGAAGCAGCCTTTCAAAGCTTAAAGAGAGCCTTCACCCAAGCCCCCATCTTAAGACATCCAGATACCACCAAGCAATTTATAGTAGTAACTGATGCTTCTGAGAGAGCCATCGGAGCTGTCTTACTCCAACGACAAGAGGATGATGGCCTTGAACATCCTGTTTTCTATTTGTCTCATATCCTTTCCACAGCTGAACAACATTATTCCGTACTTGAAAGGGAATTATTGGCTCTGAAAACAGCCTGCCTTGAGTGGAGACAGTTTCTGATGGGTTCCAAGGAACCATTTGAGGTGAGGACTGACCACCGTAATTTACAATGTTTAAGAAATTTTGTATGCCAGAATAGTCGTCAGGCCCGCTGGGCCTTTTTCTTCAGTCAGTACGATTTTTATATTACATATATTCCAGGATCTCAAAACATTCTGGCTGATGCTCTGTCTCGCCGATATCCAGAGTGTTCTCCTTCCTCATCCCAGTATCTTCTAGAACCCAGTAAGATCATTGGAGTGGCTCAGTCTTTCCTGGAAGAAGTACAACAAGAATACGCCAACCTATCGGACCATGACATAGAAGAACTAAGACCATTATTGTACAAGAAACAAGGATATTTTTATTACCAAGACCTGATATTCCTCCCTACAAACAAGGTGCAAAAGAAAGCATTACAAATGTGCCATGATTCCCCTGTAGCTGGTCACAGAGGCATCAAAGCCACACAAGAACTACTTTCACGATTTTTCTGGTGGCCTACCTGGAAACTGGATGTGGAAAAATACGTTCAGGCCTGTCCCATATGTGCCCAAGTCAAAATACCTCACACCAGACCGGCAGGATTACTACAGCCTTTGCCTGTTCCATCGGCCCCATGGCATACTATCTCTACTGATTTTATGTGTTCGCTCCCACCATCAGCAGGAAACCGGGTTATCATGGTCACAGTGGATTCTTTCACAAAGATGGCTCATTTCACTGGCCTAAAAAAGCTGCCTACTTCTCAAGAACTAAGTCAAATATTCATAGATCATGTCTTCCGTCTCCATGGACTTCCACATACCATAATATCTGATAGAGGACCTCAGTACATCTCCCGATTTTGGAAGCATTTTTGTAAAACCCTGAATATAAATAGAGCCTTGTCTTCAGGGTTCCATCCTCAGACCAACGGACAGACTGAGCGTCTGAACCAAGGACTAGAGCAATATCTTCGATGCTTTTGCAATTCTACCCAAAGTAACTGGAGCACTTACCTCTCTTTAGCTGAGTTTTCCTACAATAACTCAGTCCATAGTGCCTCCAAGGTCACTCCCTTTTTCTGTTCCTATGGTTTTCATCCTACCTCTTTCCCTACTTCTCCACAATCCAACTCTCCTCTACCTGCTATTAACTATTTCTCCAAACGCCTTCTCCAACTCCATAAACTAATTCGATCTAATTTGTTACATACCAAGAGGTATATGAAGAAGGCTGCAGACAAGAGACGTACAACCAATCCAAATTATCATCTGCAAGATAAAGTCTGGCTCTCCTCCAAATTCTTGCCCTCACGTCTCTCTCAAAACAAGTTCACACCTCGTTACTATGGGCCTTTCCGTATTCTCCAGTTGGTCAATCCTGTCACTGTCCGTCTTCACTTACCCCATACATGGAAGATCCATCCGGTTTTTCATGTTTCTCAGCTTAAACCTTATGTGCCTGATCCTTACTCACGTCAGTTTCCTTGTCCACCTCCTGTCCTTGTGGATGATGCTCCTGAATATGAAGTGCAGGAAATTTGTGACTCTCGTCTTTTTCATAAACGACTTCAGTATCTGATTCATTGGAAGGGTTATCCTCTCAGTGAATGTTCATGGGAAGATGCCTCTTCCGTTCACGCTCCTCTCCTGATTCAACGCTTTCACCGTTTATTCCCTCTTAAACCTGGGCCTTCGGGAGGGGGACCTACTGTCGCGCCGCGCGGTGCGGCGCGAGCCGAGAGCTCGACTTCTGCCGGGCGTTCGGCTCGGGCCGCGCACCGCGTTATTAAGACGCGGCGCGCCCCCAGCCTCTCCTGCGCGTTTCGAGGCCCCAGATTTGCTTGGGGCCTCGTTCTTCCTTCTGCCTTTCGCTGTCCCAGGGGTCTCTGAACCCTCTTACCTGTTTTTCTTCGTTTCTTTGTCCTTCTTCTTTTTTGCAGTCTGTTGTGTGCCTTTCTTTATGTTTTTTCCTCCTTCCCAGATTCCTGTGCTTTCCCAGCATTCCTTGTTCCCTATTCTCTATGGTTCCTCTACTATTCTGTTCTATGTATTGTTTCCCTATCTAAAATGGTGTCCTTTTACTTCCTGTGGGTCACTTCCTGTTTTTTGGTATATAAGGGCTGTGTTTTTCCTCTTTCTTTGCGCTGCAACACTTTCTGCTCAGTTAGTGTCTTCGCTCCTGATTTCCTTGCCTTTTGGTTTTGGATTCAGCATTCTGTGTTTTCTGATTTTTGCTCCTTTTGGATTCCTGTTTGTTTGTTCTTGTTTTTCTCCAGGAGTCTTCCTGTTTGGAGGTTTTTTCCCCTTTTTAAGGGGTTTTTTCCCTCTGGCGCTACTTTCTGAAGGGCACGGTCTGTTCTTGGTGTCTCCATTGCCTACAGCACCGTGGCTACCAGAAAGAGTCGCCCCTTTTTGGGCCAAAGCCGAACATTGAAGATTCACGCCACCAGATCTGCAAATTCCAGGCGCAAGCAGCACGTGAGTCGTGACAATCCCAGGCTTGCTCCCCACTATAAGAGTCACCATAACAACAGTCCCTCCTCTTTCTTTGCGTTAGACGAATACCTCTCCATAACAATTCATCAACTTGCAGTGGAGCATGCTGTCCAACAACAGGTGACGATTAGATCCCAAAACAATACCCGTTTGAAGAATCACTCGCCTTTGTTACCTGCACCTAAGAATAAAGGAAAAGTACCAATAATACCATTTGGAAATGAATGAATCACAAGGGGGAGTAAAACTTGACATTTATAAACACATCTCATCATAACAAGTATACATCTCAAAGTTAACCACTTAATAAACATCATAGTTTTTAGTTTAAGGGCGGGATAATCCTCGCCTCCGTGTCCTTAATAGAATTGAAAATTCTTGACGCGATAGCTAGAATTTTTTTTATTCAATGTCAGGACCGGAGGCTTCGGATTATGCTAGTTTAAAGCTGTTCCACCACAGTAGACGCTCTATCAACAATAGGCTTATAATAGAAAACCTTGAAAGTACTGTCCGAAGATCAAACTGCTGCTGCCATGATATCTTCCAATCTGAAGCCCGCCACAAAAGACTTAGGCCCTCATTACAACCCTGGCAGTCAAAGACCGCCAGGGTTGTTTTGGCGATCGTACCGCCAACAGGCTGGCGGTACAAATAGCCATATTATGACCACGGTGGTAGCGCTGCGGTCACATCGCCGGGACCGGCGCTAACCCGCCATCGTTGTCCTGCAGGTTATAATCCACCAGGGCAGCGCTGCTTGCAGCGCTGCCCTGGGGATTATGACTCCCCTTCCCGCCAGCCTGTCCATGGCGGTAGAGACGTCATGAAAGGCTGGCGGGAAGGGGAGTCGCGGGGCCCCTGGAGGCCCATGCACTTGGCATGGGCAGTGCAGGGGCCCCCAGGCACAGCCCCACCCTGCTTTTCACTGTTTGCACAGCAGACAGTGAAAAGCGCATCGGGTGCAGCTGCACCCGTCGCACGGCCACAACACCGCCGGCTCCATCAGGAGCCTGCTGCAGTGTTACGGCCGACATCCCTGCCAGCCCAGCTGGGATGTTGTAATACGGCCTGCGGGTGTGTGGCCACATAGGCGGCCGCTCAGTGGTCCAACCTTGGCGGGCGGCGGAGGCCTTAGATGCCATATCTCCACAAACTGAATGAGCACCAAAAATAGAAGTCTCTATACCAGCTTCTCCCAAAAGCCACTTAACCCATCTAGCTAAAGTAGCTGCTGACACAGGACCATAAGGTTTTTGCAGAGAAACCAACAGTTGACCCCCTACGTCCCTGCGACATTCTCGGGTACAACTTTCATAAGCCTTCAAACATTGTACAACACACAAATTCTGATTTTGTGGAAAAGCCGGATATGATATACACTTAGTTGCAGTTTTTGTGCGTCCAGAAATTGTGAATGAAACTCCAGAGGGAGTAAATACTCTACCTGTCAAGTCCAATGCTCTCACATCTGATACGCGTCTACATGAGATTAGACACAAAAGAACCATAAATTTGGCAGACAATTGTTTACGCGACAAGTCGTCATTGCCCCGCCAAGACCTGATAAAACGAAGGACAACATCCACATCCCACAAAACCGAATATCACGTTTGAGGAGGATTAACCATCCGAACACCCCAAAGAATTTGAGAAATCAAAGGATGCTCCCCAACGGGTTTACCATCCACATGCGGATGGCCCACAGAAATTGCAGATCTGAAATTATTAACAGTTCTGTAGACGAGACCTTGAGTAGCCAATTCCAAGAGAAAATTAGCAATCATGGAAATCTGGGCCCCAAGGGATCAATACTCCGTCCACTGCACCAACCCACCCATCTCCTCCAGGATGCCTCATAACGTTTATGGGTGGAGGGATCCCAGGATTGAGACAAGAAGAGTTTCTCCTGAAACTCCCAGCATTTGCCAACGTCTCCGGAAAGTCTCCCAGCCATGAGGCTCGACTGGCCTTGTACTACCAGAGGATGGGGAAACCTCAGGGGGTCCAGAAGCAGTGACGGGAACAATGGAAGACGATCAGGGGGTGCACATGATACGGACATCAGAACTGGAAACCAGGCCTGAGCTTTCCAGAGAGGTGTCACTAAAATGATCTCGGCTAGTTGTCTTTTGACTTGGTCAAGGACTCTCTGAATCATTGAGAATGGGAGAAAGGCATAAAGAAGGTCCTGAGACCAGTCCTGAAGGAATGCATCTGAGCCCATCGCTAAAGGATCCGGTCTCCAACTGAAAAACCGAGGCAGTTGGGAATTGAGGCAGGATGCAAAAAGATCTATTGAGCAGGAACCCCATCTCTCTGTGAGGGTCTGAAAAATCGATTGGTGCAGCATCCAATCGTTGCTGTCCCTCAGAAAACGAGTGTCACGTACTGCGCTGGACTTCTCACCTCTGGATTTCGGATTGGCGAATACACCAAGTCTTCTACAGGTCCTGGATACTCCCAGATAAGGGTGACCCCTTCTAGTAGCCACGGTGCCACCTGACAGGCTACGCCAAAGCAGACCGTACCCTCCAGAAGGAGTCCCAGAGGGAAAAAACCCCAACACTGGGGAAAAAACCTCTAACAGGAACTCCTGAAGGAAAACAAGAAAAAACAGGACTTGACAACAGGAAACAAAAATAGGCAGTATCCAGGGTAAAAGGCAGTAAAAAAGGAACAGGTAAAAATCTCCCAAGGCAAAAGCAGGAACAAAGAACAGGCAAAAATCTCCCAAGGCAAAAAAGCAGGAACAAAGAACAGGAGCGAACAGCACAACCAGAAGGAAGTGTTTGCAACGCAAGGAGGAACAAGACTGACTGACATATACTGAGAAAAGGGAAGTGACATCAGAGGAAAGGGAAGTAACACCATCTTGGATTGGGAAAAGCCCATAGACCAGTATAGGAAAAAGGAAGTAGTATAAAAGAAAAACAGAGCATGCTGGGACAAAAACACGAAGAAGACAAGATGGACACAACATGGATAGAGACAGGCAAAGGACCAACAAAAAACCCACCACCAACAACAAAAGAAGAAAAAAGGCTACAAGTAAGTGTAGCGCGTCCGGAAGCGAAATATATGCTTCCCAGAAAGCATAGTCAAAAAGCGCGGGGAACGGCGCTCCGAATATCGGTAGCGCATTCCACCCGCGAGGACAGAAAGAGACGCCGCGTCAGAGCGCGGCGTTACAACGAGAGTTCCAATCCGCCACCACATTGGAGCAGCCTGATATGTACTCCGCTAACACATGGATCTTATTCTGTAGGCAATAATGCAAAAACTCATTGGCAATCTCCGCCAGCATGTGAGATCTGGTCCCGCCCAGTTGACTGATATATCTCACCGCTGAGATGTTGTCCATTCGCAGCAGAATGCAACAACTGGCTTTGCTGGGGGAGAGCGAGCCAATCGCAAAGGCTCCAGCTAGCAACTCCAAACAATTGATGTGAAGACTCAACTCCTCCAAGGACCACCATCCTCCCGTCTCCACCGAGCCACAACGAGCTCCCCAACCCCACTGGCTGGCATCCTATTTTATCACAATCTCTGGAGAGGACACAAAAATGGCCGTGCCATTGGTCCTGAAGAGGCCCAAAAAGGGAAAGGGCTGAAACGCGCAGACCTCGGTTTGTGTATAGGGGTTGCAAAGAAAATAGAGTTGATCTATAAGGATTTTGGAAAGACGTGGTATTATTAAGGTTAACAAACAAAGAGGATTAGAGATGTGACAGCAACCATCTCTTCTATGTGGATCTATGTAATTTACAATGGAGTTGACCACAATAGACATAATTTAGGAGATGAGTGAAAAACCTTGTGCATACAGCGATTTTCAAAAGTTGGTTGTTATTTTATAGAATCTGGTGTAAAGTAAAATGTTAATTCATTTTCAGATTTATTTTGTATTAGACATAAATGTATTTGATGTCTCTTGGAGTTGGCAAAGTAAATATGAATAAAGTTAGGATGTAATTAAATTACACTTTCAATGACTGATTGATGGTTTCATTCTTTTTGAATAAGCAGGGTGTTGGGGCAAAGCAGGAAGGCCAGAACATCTGGGCAATAATGGAGGTTCCTCCTAGCAATCCCACAGGGTCTGGGGACCCCCAGTCACACAACAGATGGCAGCAGGGCAACAAGCAGAAGAGCGGTCCAGATGAGTCCTTTGTGCTCCCCAGCAGATACCAGGCAGCAGGGAAGCAAGCAGAAGAGCGGTCCAGATGAGTCCTTTGTACCCCACAACAGATACCAGGCAGCAGGGAAGCAAGCAGAAGAGCGGTCCAGATGAGTCCTTTGTACCCCACAGCAGATACCAGGCAGCAGGGAAGCAAGCAGAAGAGCGGTCCAGATGAGTCCTTTGTGCCCCCCAGCAGATACCAGGCAGCAAACAGAAGAGCAGTTCAGACAAGTCCTTTTGCAACTCAGCAGTCCTTCTGAAAAAGGTCCAGTCCCTGGTCCAAAAGTGCTCTACCATTTAGGGGGCTACAGCCCCTCTACTTATACTCAGAAAAGTCTTTGTTCAGGGGTAACGTCAAAAGAGCCCTTTCAAGTGAAGCACAAGACACCATTTCAACCCAGCCCTGTATCCAGACATAAGTAGGGGGGTAATCGCCCATTGTGTGAGGACAGGACACAGCCTATTCACATGTTAGGTGTGCCTACCTTAGGACAGCCCATTCTGTCACACCCAGCCCTTCCTGTGTTATGGCTGTTTGGAAAGTATGAACCAAGTGGAGCTGTCACTGCCCCAGACGTGGATTGGAGTCAGGCTGCAAAGCACTAGAGGTATAGCACAAAGAAATGCTTGCTTTCTAAAGTTGCATTTCTAAAATAGTAATGTAAAGTCCACCTACACCAGTAAGCAGGATTTCTCACTACCATTCCAGTCATACTAAACATGCCCACGCTACTCCTCATCAATCAGAAGATACCACTTAGACATAGGTAAGGGCATTTCCAATGCAATCCTATGAAAGGAGAAGCACTCACAGTAGTGAGAAACTAAATAGACTGTTTCTCACTACCAGGAGATGTAGTACATACAGACATATGTCCTACCTTATACATACACACAGCACCCTGCCCATAGGGCTATTTAGGGCCTAGCTTAGGGGTGACTTAGGTGTATCAAAAAGGAAGTTTAGGCCTTGGCAAGTATTTTGACTTCCAAGTCAGTGTGGCAGTAAAGTGTGCACGCAGGCTCTGCAGTGGCAGCTCTGAGACAGATTTGAAAGGCTCCTTCTGTGGGAGGCACAATCTGTGCTGCAGACCCACTAGTAGCATTTAAGTTATAGGCCCTGGGTATGATATACCACTTTACAAGAGACTTACCGGTAAATTAAATAAGGCAATCAGGTGTAAACTAATTATACCAAGTTGTAGGGGGGAGAGCACATGCACATTAGCACTGATTAGCAGTGGTAAAATGCCCAGAGTCCTAAAGCCAACAAAAGGAGGGTCAGAAAAATAGGAGTAGAAAGGCAAAATGTTTGGGGATAACACTGCAGAAAGGGCCATTTCCAACAGGGGGACTTAGCCAATGGAGAGCTAGAAGATACACACTCTCTTGTCAGGTGGTTTTCCTCAAATGCCTGAGCCAGGGGGACTCAGCTAAGTTAACTGCTCTCAATGGCCTGCATGCCTTTGGTTGTCTCTGAGCCAGGAGAAGTTGGGGGAAGCGGTTGATGTCTTGAGCCTGGCATATCGGCCTTAGCTGAGGCAAGCCCCGCGAGGTGGGACCACATTGTTTGGGGCTTGTTGCTCAGAGGGTTGTGGGCTCTCTGGCGGGGGCTTGGGTGTAGACCGTAAGAGGTAAGCAGATCATGTTGTGGCTTAATACCATGTTGGGGATGAATTTAATCCCTCCTCCTAGAAGGCTGTTGCTGGATTTTGTTGGGTGAATGGGAGGTTTGGCGGTGGGGGAATGGTATCAGAGGTGGTTGAGGGAACCTTAATGCCAACAACGTTGGTACACAATATTCCAGTCACTATATGTAGAAATTAGCAGGCATATAATTTTCCATACCACGCGGCCTGGGGTGGTGCAGACTGTCCCGTTGTCTCAATCCCTTTAATGACTACACATTATCCATATACTTATGTTAGTATTATGGACTGTCAGGGGCCTAAAGTCCCCTGTGAAATGCCATAGGATATGGATGGAGCTGAGACATGTCTCACCAGATATACTCTGCCTCCAAGAGACACATCTTAGGATAGCCGACATACTCCTGATGAAATACAGACTACACCCCATCCAATGTTTTGCTGGTTCTGATACAAAAACAAGGGGAGACATGATGGCCATACACAGAGATTTTCCCCTGAACATGGTGAAAGTAACCACTGATAATGAAGAAAGTAATTTTATATTCTTGGATAGGATATATCAGACACAATGCCTAAACATACATAACGGCTACGCCCCCATCAGGGCCAGGAGAAATTCCTTCAGCACCTCCTCACACCAATAGGGGAATGGGACCCCCGTAGTCTCCTCTGGGTGGGCGACTTCAATCTGATACCGAGCGGCTCACTGGACAGACATCTGCACAGTAGATACTTTCAGGGGGTAATACCACAACTTTACTGCAGGATATGCGGGATCTGGGTCTGATGGAGCTGTGCCGCCATAAACATCCAGACATGCAGGACTTTACCTTTTTTCTCCCTATTCCCAGGTCTTACTCCTGTATCAATCTCATATGTGGTACCCCGGATGTCTTAAACCTAACAGTATCCATCTCCCACAGCTTCACAGAAATCCCGGATCATTCCATGGTGGTCAGGGAGGGTGAAGGATATGAGTTGCCCAATAAATGTTCGCCCTGGAGGTTTGACAAATCCCTCCTCTGGAATGATCTTGTCCGCTTGGAACTCGGCGAAGGGATGGGCCGGTATATTAAGGATTACGGTACGGGAGAGACAGTGTCAAACACTGACTGGGATGCCTTCAAAGCGATGTTCTGGGAGCACTGCTTAGCAGAGTGAGCTAAACTTCGCTGGACTCACAGGTCCTATGGGGTGTCACTGGAGGCTGACCTCAAGAGAGCATTCGAGTGCCACGGACCAGCTCCCTGAAAGACCCATGGGAGCTGATCCCTCTCAAGGGGGAGATTGAGCTCCTGGCAGTGGTAAAATCAGAGAAGGCACTTTTGTGCCTTAGACAGAAGTTCGATGAATAGGCAGACACGACTGACACTCTGCTTGTTAGGAGACAGATCCCAGGCTGTTGTGTGTAGTATCCTTGACCTGTAGGGGATGTAAAAGGGGTGGGTGGTGGGCTACCATCAATGACTAAAGGTGCAAGGCAAGAGCAGTGCTCAATTTGTAAACAAAATAAGTGTCAGGGCCCTCATCAGGAGGACGCTGCAGCCTCCACCACTCATCGCCCCTGCCAGCGCTGCCAGTAACAGTGCCAGCACAACCCTATTCACTGCACTCCTGCAAGTACTCCAGGCCCCCAAAGCTATAAGAATGGCTAGGGTGCAGGTATTGGTTATTGTAAATGTATGGAATTCACAAACAGCTATTGTTGTGCTTATGCCTAAATTAGGCAGACAGCACCACCATGTGGCAGACTGTCATAAGCACCGGCCCTGACAATTAAGTGCTGGTGCCAAGCACTGGAAACCGCTGGCTCAAATTAAGCACGGGTTAAGAACATTTCAGAACTTCTATGCTACCCTGCGTTAGGGAAACCTGCCATCCCAAGAAGAGATATCGACCTTCCTGACATGGATACAGTCACCCAAACTCTCTATGGCCAACAGAGACAAACTGGAAGAGCTGATTACTGACTAGGAGGTATCTTTGATCCTAAAGGACCTACATCCTAATAAGTCACCTGGACCTCACAAACCGTTTCTACAAGTCCTTTAAGCACAGACTGGTCCCTCACTTGACAATCATTGTTCCACTTGTACTTGACATCACATGCAGTGTCCCCCGTGATGGTGTCGGCCATCATTACGCTGATACATAAACTAAGCAAACCTAACCACTAATGCAGGGCCTACAGGCCCATTGCATTACACAATTTGGATGTCAAGATCTTTACTAAAGACCTGGCCAACAGACGCCAGCCCCATTTGCCATTCCTTATTGACCCGATCAGTCAAGCTTTATCCCTTCTAGACAAGCTATGGATAATAGTAAACGAATTCTACACCTCATAGAAAAACCCAATATTAAGGGCATTCCCATGGAGATTCTGTCACTTTATGCCGAAAAGGTATTTGACAGGGTCAGCTGACCCTTCCTAGCCTGGGTCCTGGAAAAAACTGGTCCTGAACCTAAGATGCTGTCCTGGATGCTAGCTAGTTATCAGTCGAGACGCTGCGAGTCCTGGTTAATGTGGAGCCATCTGAGGAAATCTCCTAGATGTGAGAAACTCCACAGGGTTGTCCTCTTCCCTCCTTCTATTCATGTTGGCCGTAAAACTCTTGGTAGCTGCTGTCAGGCCCTGTGGGGATGACCAACACAATATCCGCATGTTTGCAGAGGATATTCTATTACCACTGACTGGCCCTGTACATTCTATCCCCCACACTATGCCACTACTGGAATCATTTGAAAGGGTGTTGGTATTCAAGGTAAACTTAGACAAGTCTGAAATGCTCAGTGTGGATCTCGTCTCTGACATCAAAAACACACTTGCAAGCATGCTTCCCTTTCGTTGGGACCCCAACAATAAACTCAAGTATTTGGGGATCTAGTTTACGCCAAGGCACAGCTGGCTTTACCATGAAAATACCCTCAGCTGTTATAGTCTATCAAGGAGGTTCTCTTCAGACAGGGTGGCAGCAATAAAGCAGCATATTCTACCTAAGCTGCTCTACCTTTCTCAAGCGCTCCCAGCCAGGTTCCACAACAGCTACTTGAACTTGCTCCAGCAGGCGATAGACTTCTTTATCTGGGGCCGGAAGCTGGCCAGGATCTCAAGGATGGCTTTACAGGCCTTTAGATGGTCCAGGGGGATGGGTCTTCTTCATATTAGAAAATATTATCAGGCGGCCCAACTACAGGTTTTCTTTGAGTGGTTGATTTGCAAGACCGAACGCCACTGGATCCATATAGATGCAGCAGTTTAATGCCACACCCCGTGGACCATACCTTGGCTTCCGTGTCATGGTAGATCCCAAGTCTGTTATCTACCCAACATCCTTAAGTCTTACATGGAGATCTGGGACCCACTAACAAGGGGAGGTCGCTTGAATATCTTTCCATCCCCCTTCACTCCCTTGCAGGGCAATGTAAACTTTTCCCCAGGCCTCTCTCTTAGGTACTTTGCCCGCTGAGGGGAGGGTATCTGCAGAATTCCAGGTGATCTATCTGCGGCCACCCTTATCAAAGATTTCACTCAATGCAAGCCAGAATTTGCTTCAAGGCCTTGAGGCTGGCTGTAGGGAGATAAGTTACAGCTGAAGTCAGATTGAAAGGAAAGCCCAGGACAGAGGTGGCTGGAGAGTCCTGGTTGATGGCCTATACCCCAGGAGGGATAATGGTTCCTGGGGTCAACATCTACTTCCTGGTTAAATATTGGGTATTTAAGTAGGGCCTGCCCAGGTTGCAGCGCATCACTTACATTCTTGCTCTTGGTTTGTGTATTTTGCTCTCCTTTTTCTTACAATCAATTCCTGTGTTTTTCCTTGTAGTTCACATTGCTCCAACGTTTTGGTGTCATCGATGCTCTGCCGAATTATTGGAAGTTTTTTGTTTTGGCTTTTTCACCCATTGCAGTGCATTACCAATATTTTAACATGCCTTTTATTTCTACATTTCACACTTACATATTTGCTGTCCTTTTAACGTGCTGTTTGTTTTTCTCAGTTTCTGTTTTAATTCAGTCAAGATGTGGGTCAGGTGTGTTTCTTTAATATTGAGTTAAACATATTGTTCATTTAGTTTGGGGGTCAGTTTGTGGTAAGTTAAATTTTTTAGATATAGTGATTAAATTATATCAGTTTAGCTGATTTCAGCCCCAGGGAACCCATCCTCCATGGCCTGGTACATTTTGTGGGAGTGGGGGGCACGTGTCCCCCTCCTCAGGCTGATTTTAGACCCCATCCCCTGGGGCCCAGCCAACAAAGAGTGTGTGCCCTGGGTACCACCCAGGGCACCCACCAGGCTATGGTTGGGGACCACCGGGGGAGCCCCCATGTCCCCAGCCTTTAAGGAGCCGTTAAAAATGCTGCTCCCTGCGGGCAGGAATCATTTTTCCGTCCGTTTCCCTGCCTGCTTCAGCGCAGGCAGGGAAGCAAATGAAACAGATTAAAAGTCTGCTCCCAGCGGACAGGTGTATCATTCATGCTCATGCCTGCTGGGAGCAGGTTTAGTGTTTGTTCTCGCTTGGAGAAAGCTTTGAAAATTGCTTGCGCAAAGCAAGCGAAAACCATCCCTTCCTGCACCAGTGCGGGCAGGAATACTGCTATGTCCCAGGGGTGGGCGCCCCAGGACATAGCAGGAGCCGGCCCTGGGGGAAGGAGTCGCTATGGGCATTATTGGCTCCAGAAGGCGGGCTGCATGGCTCCCCCTTTTTAAATTGTGGCCGGACCCCAGAGGATGGGGTCTCCAGGGGTGAAAAATGGCTGGGGAGGGGTGCCCCACATTACTAATTGGGCTGGGCCCCAGGGAATCTGGACCCTGGGGCTGAAATCGGCCAGTGAGGTGGTCTGCATGCCCCCACCCCCTTTTTAAGTATGGCTGGGCCCCAGGAGGGTGGGATCCCGGGGGCAGTAATCGGCCAGGAGTGTGGCTGCGTGCTCCCCTCCAACTTTATTTGAAAGGCCAGGCCCCGGCAAAGTCTTGCTCTGCCACACTCTGCATGTTCTCAGATATTCTCAGTATGTGGAGTACAGTTCTCCCTGCCTGTGATAACCTATTTGTTACAAACCAGGCAAATTCTGACCCATCACCCAACCTATGTGCAGTGTGGGGCAGTATGAAAAAAAATATTTTGAAAGCAAAATGGGGTCAGATAATGCACCATAAATGACAGGTTTCCCATAAATTTGCAAAAAGTCATAAACTATAAAAGGGCACTCATTACATATTTCAGGTATTTTTTATGGTGTGGCAAGTCAGTGGACCCGTACACAGCCCAGAAACTTATGCCAGTTTTTGAAAAGTTGCAGAGTGCCCCCATATGTTAGTAATTATTTAAATTTGGCCACGGCCAGCATTTTTGCCATAGGTGTCCCATATGATAAGAATTGCCCCAGTATGCCTCCTCTCACATTTTACCACTGGTTTCTGTTCTCTCCTTCCTCCATTATGGAAACAGGCCCCTCTCATGCTTCCTTATCTATGTAAAGCCTCTTTCATTACTTAATAGAAATGATGGCTGTAGATAATACACAGCTCATGGTAAGCCTGTCTGAGCCCCCCTGTTTTGTTGATAACAACATTGAATGTCTTATCAGTGTAATAAACTGGATGACTCAAAGTGGCTAAAAATACATGCGGAGAAGACTGAGATTCTATTAGTTGGAAAGGATCCTTCTGGCTGGCATTGAATCAGCTGGCCATCTCCCCTCTGCTGTTACCCAGAGCCTCGGCCTTATGTGCAATCTTCACGCTGGGTGCGAATTTAGAAATGCGCCCCCAGATTTCCACGTTCTGTCCTTGCCCTCTCCCTACGCCAGCTGAGATCCATCCCTTGCCACAGGGCGCCAGAAGACTTGTCGTGTCTGCCAGTATCGGTTCCCGCCTGGATTACTGTAATCTCCTCTATTTACCGATTACAAAAAACACAAAGAATTTGAAATCACGCAGCCAGGCCGCCGTGACATAGTATACTAGTATGAATGTTTATTCTGTTAATATATAACCATAAAAGATACATATAACTCATAAAAACATATTCTAGAGGCAGATCCCAATGAAACTGCAGTGAGCGGGTCCGATCAGTAAAAATGAAAAAACAGGGAACCTTCCTTATAATTCACCCTACAACAACAACACAAAGAACAAACCGACCAATAGGGGCCGGATGAAAAATGCAGGAGCCTATCGCCTGACCCATGCAAATCTTCAGACCACCCTCAAGTGGGAGGCACTACTCAAAACACATTTTGAATTCCAGGACTAGTAGTCCTGTTTTATAACGAAATAAATATCCCTAAAACTCCCAGAATTCAAAGAAAAAACCTGGCCTGGAGCAGCACATTACGCTTGGACCTGGAAACTTGACAGGCCTGGAGAAAGTGACAAAGCTGAATAAAAGAGCAATACAGGTACAGAAACTCAAACCATGGGGTAGTGGAAAGTCATACATAAATGTAAACTTTCAGACCTAACAAATCGATTCAAAAATTTCACGTCTACGATGCCTGACATGAGAGATCATCCTAGATGACCAGCTTAACATGACTGCTCAAGTCAACGCAGTGTGCACCTCCTGCCTCCACAGTCTACGCATCCACCGGACGGACCGTCAGACAAGCACTCATTATCAGCAGACTGGACAACGCCAGAACATCACAGGACCAGAATGCCTGGACAGCTGCGTACACTTTCACCAACCCAGCAGACACCAATGCATTGTGTCACTCTCACTCGCACACATTCCCGCATCTGCAAAAGGAAACCTGGAGGTCACTCATTCTCCTGCATCGCACTCAAGACATGGACCGACCTCCCTAAATACACAGAGCCTCATCCTCACTTCCTGAGTTTTTCGTATAAGCACCTTGGGGACCACAAACCGACACACCTGCCCAAGTGCCTGTATACCCTCTCAGGAGATTGGTGTATTCAGTGGCGTAATGAAACTGGAGGACCCCCCCCCCTGAAAAGTACCTGGAGGACTCCCCCGCTGAAAAGTACCTGGAGGGGCCCCCCTGGACTCAGAGAGGGGCCAGCCGCCTATGCAGTGTTCTGAGCTGAGGAGGCCCCCTGGAGCTCAGCCGCCCCCGCACCACAGGGGATGCTGGGGCCTTTGTTACACCACTGAGTGTGCTATACAAATCAACATAGCATAACACGTCAGAGATGGGCACAACCTGGTAGCATTGGTTTAGTGTTGAACACATAAATGGCTGCAGTGAAAGTGATATTTTTAATTTCACAAACAGCAGAGCACACCGACAGGGGATGGGAGGAAGGATGGAGAACTCCCTCGCCATCTCTTGAGATTCCCCAGGGTCTCTGTGTAACCTCGATTTGCCTCCTCTGCTCTGTTTCTTGTCTTTTCTCTTTTCCTTTACAGTTTACTTTTCTCATTTCTCACTTTGATCTCTATGAAGTCTTCCTCCTCCCCCCAAGCCTTCGTCTTTCCCCTGGTTGTTTTCCAATAGCTCTCTCTTGTACCTGTCTCTGCAGTCTTCTCTTTTTCTCAGATATCTTTCCACTGTTCCTCTCTCATTTTCCACTATAACTCTCCCCATCTTTCAGTGCTCTCTATTATATCCTCTCCAATGCTTACTTTGTAAATAAAAACATGCCGGTGGCCAAAGCTCTCCTCTGAAACTCGCGGCTGCTGCAATTAAATATGCATGCACAGAATACTGAGGCAGCATAATCCTGAAGCCATCTTGGGCCTCTTTAATCCATTTACAGCCACTCCCTGCCCTGTCAGCTCACTCTAGCAGCTTTCTGCTTTCTCCCTTTGTGCCGCTTTTTCATTTTTTAGGTTAATTGCGCAAGCGCTCTGATGTGTTGTAATCTCTGTGGCTTTTAACCACGCCCACCGCACGCCCATCGCTATCACTAGTTTGTGTGCTTGCCTTTCAAAAATCCTTTGTTATCATTAGGAAATGCTTTACGTTTATCCCTCCCTGGGGCAGTTTTGTTACCACCTTGGTCATCGACCCTGTTACATGGATAATTGCACATTTGCTGATATGTTTATCTGCAAGCGAACTTCTTTTTCCTTTTGTGTCTCTCCTTCATTGCGGCGCTTTGAATTGGCTTGTCTCTTTCTACATATTTCCAATACGTGTCTCTCACTCACAGTAAATCCTTGAGGCAGAAAATACGTGCCAGGCTTAAAAAATAAGTGCTTTTGCCCCGCACCCACCGGCTCAAATTAAGCACTGGTCCTCTCCCTCTCATTTTGTTCTCACCTCTCTCTCTCCAGCTACTTGTTCCTCCTCACTGCCTCTCGCTTCTCTCTCTCTCTCTCTCTCTCTCTCTCTCTCTCTCTCTCACAAACACACACCTTTCATACCTGTTCTTATTTGTGTCCTCTTCCTTTCTCTCCCTTTGTCTCCTTACCATTGTGGTCTCACCCCTTTCCTTTCTCCTATTTGTCTCGCCCTCTTCCGCCTCTTTGTCTTGCCCTTTTCCTCCTCTTCACCTGTCTCTCTGTATTACTGTGAGAAAGTAGCCTCACTATAGCATGGTTGTAGGAGGCTGGCCTAGCTTGTAGTGGGTACCAAGGGGTACTTACACTCTGTACCAGGTACAGTTATCCCTTATTAGTGTAGAAGAGGTGTTTCTAGCAGCTTAGGCTGATAGAAGGTAGCTATAGCAGAGCAGCTTAGGCTGAACTAGGAGACATGCAAAGCTCCTACTATACCACTGGTGTCATATGCACAATATCATAAGAAAACACATTACACAGATATACTAAAAATAAAGGTACTTTATTTTTATGACAATATGCCAAAAGTATCTCAGTGAGTACCCTCAGTATGAGGATGCCAAATATACACAAGATGTATGTACACAATACCAAAAATATGCAGTAATAGCAAAAGGAAGTAATGCAAGCAATGTAAAGTTACAGTAGATTGTAATAGGAGCACATAGGTATAGGGGCAACACAAACTATTCACTCCAAAAGTGGAATGCGAACCACGAATGGACCCCAAACCTATGTGAGCTTGTAGAGGGTCGCTGGGACTGTAAGAAAACAGTGAGGGTTAGAAAAATAGCCCACCCCAAGACCCTGAAAATTAGGTGTAAAGTGCACCTATAACCCCCAGAGAGCACAGAAGTCGTGATAGGGGGTTTCTGCAAGGAAGACCAACACCAGAAAAGCAACAACAGTGGATTTCCGGACCTGAGTACCTGTGAAACAAGGCGACCAAGTCCAAGAGTCGCGACAATGTCGAGAGTGGGCAGATGCCCATGAAATGCCAGCTGAGGGTGCAAAGAAGCTGACACTGGATGGTAGAAGCTGTGGATTCTGCAAGAACGAAGAGGACTGGAAACTTCCCCTTTGGAGGATGGATGTCCCACGTCGTGAAGAAGCTTCCCACGCAGAAAGACCGCAAACAAGCCTTGCTAGCTGCAAGGGTCGCGGTTAGGGTTTTTGGATGCTGCTGTGGCCCAGGAGGGACCAGGATGTTGCCACTTGGATGAGGAGACAGAGGGGGCACCCAGCAAGTCAGGGAGCCCTCGCAGAAGCAGGCAGCACCCGCAGAAGTACCGGAACAGGCACTTGGAAGAGGAGTGAACCGGAGTCCACCCGAAGACACAAAAGGGAGTCCCACGACGCCGGAGAACAACTCAGAAGGTTGTGCACTGCAGGTTAGAGTGTCGGGGACCCAGGCTTGGCTGTGCATGAAGGAAATCCTGGAAGAGTGCACAGGAGCCGGAGCAGCTGCAAATCACGCGGTACCCAGCAATGCAGTCTAGCGTGGGGAGGCAAGGACTTTACGTCCACCAAACTTGGACTGAAGAGTCACTGGACTGTGGGGGTCACTTGGACAGAGTTGCTAAGAGGGGACCCAGAGGACCGGTGATGCAGTCTTTTGTTGCCTGCGGTTGCAGGGGGAGGATTCCGTCGTCCCACGGGAGATTTCTTCAGAGCTCCTGGTGCAGAAAGGAGGCAGCCTACCCCCAGAGCATGCACCACCAGGAAACAGTCGAGAAGGCAGCAGGATCAGCGATACAAGGTTACAGTAGTCATCTTTGCTACTTTGTTGCGGTTTTGCAGGCGTCCTGAGCAGTCAGCGGTCGATCCTTTGGCAGAAGGTGAAGAGAGAGATGCAGAGGAACTCTGATGAGCTCTTGCATTCAGTATCTGAAGAATTCCCCAAAGCAGAGACCCTAAATAGCCAGAAAAGGAGGTTTGGCTACCTAGGAAGGAGGATAGGCTAGTAACACAGGTAAGAGCCTATCAGAAGGAGTCTCTGACGTCACCTGCTGGCACTGGCCACTCAGAGCAGTCCAGTGTGCCAGCAACACCTCTGTTTCCAAGATGGCAGAGGTCTGGAGCACACTGGATGAGCTCTGGGCACCTCCCCTGGGAGGTGCAGGTCAGGGGAGTGTTCACTCCCCTTTCCTTTGTCCAGTTTCGCGCCAGAGCAGGGCTGGCGGATCCCTGAACTGGTGTAGACTGGCTTATGCAGAGATGGGCACCATCTGTGCCCATCAAAGCATTTCCAGAGGCTGGGGGAGGCTACTCCTCCCCAGCCCTGACACCTTTTTCCAAAGGGAGAGGGTGTAACACTCGCTCTCTGAGGAAGTCCTTTGTTCTGCCTTCCTGGGCCTGGCCTGGCTGGACCCCAGGAGGGCAGAAACCTGTCTGAGGGGTTGGCAGTAGCAGCAGCTGCAGTGAAACCCCGGGAAAGGCAGTTTGGAAGTACCCAGGTCTGTGCTAGAGACTCGGGGGATCATGGAATTGTCTACCCAATGCCAGGATGGCACTGGGGTGACAATTCCATGATCTTAGACATGTTACATGGCCATGTTTGGAGTTACCATTGTGACGCTATACATAGGTAGTGACCTATGTATAGTGCACGCGTGTAATGGTGTCCCCGCACTCACAAAGTCCGGGGAATTTGCCCTGAATGATGTGGGGGCACCTTGGTTAGTGCCAGGGTGCCCACACACTAAGTAACTTAGCACCCAACCTTCACCAGGTGAAGGTTAGACATATAGGTGACTTATAAGTTACTTAAGTGCAGTGGTAAATGGCTGCAGTAAGAATTGCAGGCCTGTGTAAGAATTGTCAGAACTCCCTATGGGTGGCAAATGAAATGCTGCAGCCCATAGGGATCTCCTAGAACCCCAATACCCTGGGTACCTCAGTACCATATACTGGGAATTATAAGTGTGTTCCAGTATGCCAATGTGAATTGGTGAAATTGGTCACTAGCCTGTTAGTGACAATTTAGAAAGCAGAGAGAGCATAATCACTGAGGTTCTGGTTAGCAGAGCCTCAGTGAGACAGTTAGTCATCACACAGGGAACACATACAGGGCACACTTATGAGCACTGGGGCCCTGGCTGGCAGGGTCCCAGTGACACATACACTAAAACAACATATATACAGTGAAATATGGGGGTAACATGCCAGGCAAGATGGTACTTTCCTACAATGGTTACCCCCACTTTTGGCCTGTTTGTCAGTGTGTTTGACTGTGTAACTGCAGTCCTGCTAACTAGAACTCCAGTGCTCATGCTCACTCTGTTTCCAAATTTGTACTTACATACTGGTAACCCAGTATTCCACTCCAAATTGGCATACAGGCCCCCCCTTATACGTCCCTAGAATATGGTACCCGTGGCATTGGAGTTCCAGGAGATGCTTATGGGCTGCAGCATTTCTTTTGCCACCCATAGGGAGCCCATGCAAAGGCTTCTCCAGGACTGCCATTGCAGCCTGTGTGAAATGGTGCATGAACTATTTCATAGCCATCTTCACTGCACCAGGTCACTTATAACTCACCTATATGTCAGGCCTTCACACCCTGAAGGCTGGGTGCAAAGTACCTGTGTGTGAAGGAACCCCGGCACTAGCAGAAGTGCCCCCACGTCGTCTAGGCTCATTTTCCCAGACTTCGTGAGTGCGGGGATGACATTTTAAGTATGCACTGGACATAGGTCAATACATAGGTACAGCTTCACAATGGTAACTCCGAATATGGCCATGCAAGGTGTCTAACAACTGAGCCTTGTATCCCAATAATGATTCCAGTATTGGCTCTCTGGGAGCTCCACAGTGGGCCCCAGTACTGCTATGCCAGCCTTCTGAGGTTTTCCAGGCAGCCGCAGATGCTGCCACCTCACAGACAGGCTTCTGCCATCCTGGGGCTTGAGCAGATCAATCCCAGGAAGGCAGAACAAAGCATTTCCTTTGGGAGGAGGGTGTTACACCCTCTCCCTTTGGAAATAGGTGTTACAGGCATGGGAGGGATCGCCTTCCCCAGCCTCTGGAAATGCTTTGAAGGGCACAGATGGTGCCCTCCTTGCATAATACAGTCTACACCGGTTCACACACCCCTAGTCCGTGCTCTGGCACGAAACTGGACAAAGGGAAGTGACCACTCCCCTGTTCATCCCCAACCCAGGGGTGGTGCCCAGAGCTCCTCCAGAGTGTTCCTGGGTTTTGCCATCTTGGATTCCAAGGTGGTGGGGCACTCTGGGAGCATCTGAGTGGCCAGTGCCAGTAGGTGACATCAGAGACCCCTCCTGAGAGGTGCTTACTTGATTGGGTGACCAATCCCCCTCTCGGGGCTATTTAGGGTCTCTCCTCTGGGTGTTTCCTCAGATTCGGTTGCAAGACTCCAGCAGGACTCTTCTGCATCCTTTACTTCATCTTCTACCATCGGATCAGCCGCTGACTGCTCCAGGAACTCTACAACTTGCAACAAAGAAGCAAAGATGATTTCTGCAATATTGTAACTCCAGCTCCTGCCAGCAACTGCAACAGTTTCCAGTTTGTGCATCCTCAGAGGACTGCCTGTCTTCAGCCTGCACCAGAAGAACTTAAGGAATGTCCTGTGGAGTGACAGAGTCGCTTCCTTGCTTCAGCAGGCACGTCTCTGCAGCAACAACCAGCGCTGTGGGTCCCCTCTCCAGACGCCGAGCGTGGATCCAGGAACATGGGTGGTGAACTAAAGTGGCCTCGACATTCCCAAGGTCCAGCTGTCCAATTTTGGTGGAGGTAAACGCTTGCCTCCCCAAGCAAGACAGCACCCCCGTGCACCACGAGATTTGCAGTTGCCAAAGCTTGTGTGTGACCTTCCAGGAAGTTCTTCGTGCACAGAACAGCTCAGCCCCCAACACTCTATCCTGTGATGCACAGCTCCCTGAGTGGTTCTCCTGTGGCGTGGGAATCCTTTGTGTAGTGCTGCATGGGCCTCCATTTGCACCTCCTTTGTACCCGTGCTGAGGGACTCCTGTGTGCACTGCTGGGTCTTCTGAGGGCTCTCGGAGTTGCTGAGAGTCCCCTCTGTCTCCAGTTCCTGAGTTGAGGCCACCAGGTCGCTCCTGGTCCTGGGCAGCGCCATTTTCCGCCAATCACATGTTTTGTGCGAGCCAAGGCTTGGTGGAGGAATCCAGCGACGCAAACCAGCCTGCATTCAACCATCCAACGTGGGAAATCTTCTGCACCAACCAAGACCCCGTAGCTGTCTTCTTTGGTGCATTACTGACTTTGTCTTCTCACCGGAGGTTCCACTTTTGCACCTTCATCCGGGGTAGCATGGCCTCCTGTTCTCCCTAGACTCTTCATCGGTTCATTGACTATGTCCCCTTATTCCACAGGTCTTCAGGTCCAGGAATCTATCCTTGGTGTCTTGCAGTCTCTTCTTGTTTTTGAATAGTCTTCTATCACAACTTCTAGTGTGTTTTAGGATACTTGCTGTACTTTACTCATGCTTTCCTGTGCTCTGGGGTGGGGCATTTTACTTACATTTGGTGTTTTCTTACACTCCCAGCGCCCCTCTACACACTACACTTGCCTAGGTGGGAAACCGACTTTCGCATTCCACTGTTTTAGTATATGGTTTGTGTTCCCCATTGCAACTTATGGTGATTTTCACTACTTGCACTGTTTTCTGACAAATTTACTTACCTGTTTTCGGTTACTAGTGTATATATTGTGTATAATTCTTACCTCCTAAGGGAGTATAGACTCTAAGGTATATTTGGCATTGTGTCACTAAAATAAAGTACCTTTATTTTTGTAACACTGAGTATTTTCTTTCCTGTCTGTGAGCACTGTGTGACTACACTGGTATTGCAAGAGCTTTGCATGTCTCCTAGTTCAGCCGTGGTTGCTCTGCCTACAGCTACCCCTAGACAGCCTGGCTTGTAGACACTGACTACATTTCACTAATAAGGGATAACTGGACCTGGTATAAGGTGTAGGTAACTGTGGTACCCTCTACAAACCAGGCCAGCCTCCTACAATTACCACAGCCCTTTCTTATCCCCTCCCTCCTTTCACTTGTTGTCTTCCCCTTCCCTGCTTAGATGTATGTGTCAGCCTCTGTGCTCTCATGTTCAGTAATATGGCCTTCCCAAGGCACCTGTCCCCCATTATTTTCTAAGTTTGCTTCTCTTTTGGGGAGCAGGTGTAACATACACCACATACCACACACCCGCCAACCACTCAAAGGCAGATGGTGTTCACTGTGGTGCAGAGGTGGCATGCAGCCCCTACAGGGTGGGAAACCTGCCCTCCACACACTTCCCAGGACTGCAGGGTTGGAGGGTGCTTGAGTAATTCACCTGTGCAGAACTACCTTCTTCTGAGGCTGCATATAGAGGGTAAGTACTGCACGGGGTGGCTATTCAAGAGGCATGTGAAGCCTAGAGGGTGCAATCAAAGTACTCAGTTGGAAGGTAACAAAGGAGACATCGCTGTGTCAGAAGGTAACAAAGGAGATATCGCTGGGATGGAAGGTAACAAAAGAGGCCCAGCTGGGGTGGAAACTGGCAATAGAGGCACCGCTGGGATGGAAGGTAACAAAGGAGACACCGCTGGGGTGGAGGTGACAAACGACATACCACTGGGGTGGAACGTGACAAAGGAGGCACTGATGAGGTGGAAGGTAACAAAGGAGGCACCACTGGGCCGCTGGGGTGGAAGGTAACAAAGGAGACACCACTGGAGTGGAAGGTGAAGAAGAGGCCCCACTGGGGTGGAAGGTGACAAAAAAGACATTGCTGGGGTGAAAGGTAACAAAAGAGGCCCCACTGGGGTGGAAAGTGACAAAAGAGGCCTGCTTGGGTGGAAAGTGACAAAAGAGGCCCCACTGGGGTAGAAGGTGACAAAAGAGACACCACTGGGGTGGAAGTTGACAAAGAAGGCACAGCTGGGGTGGAATTTGACAAAGGAGATACCATGGGGGTGGAAGGTAGCAAAAGAGGACCCGCTGGGGTGGAAAGTGACAAAAGAGACCCGCTGGGGTGAAAAATGACAAAGGAGGCACTGCTGGGGTGGAAGGTAACAAAGGAGGCACAGCTGGGGTAAAATTTGACAAAAGAGACCCGCTGGGGTGAAAAATGACAAAGGAGACACTGCTGGGGTGGAAGGTAACAAAGGTGACAACGCTGGGGTGGAAGGTGACAAAAGAGGCCCCATTGGGGTGGAAGGTGACAAAGGAGGCACCACTGGGATGGAAAATGACAAAAGAGGCTCGGCTGGGGTGGAAGGTGACAACAGAGGCCCAGCTGGGGTAGAAAATGACAAAAGAGGCCCGCTGGAGTGGAAGGCGACAAAGGAGGCACTGTTGGGATGGAAGATGACAAAAGAGGCCCCACTGAGGTGGAAAGTGACAAAGGAAAAACCGCTGGGATGTAAGGTGACAAAGGAGGCACCATTGGGGTGGAAGGTAACAGAGGAGACACCGCTGGGGTGGAAGGTGACAGAGGAAGTACCGCTGGGGTGAAAGGTGACAAAGGAGGCACCACTGAGGTAAAAGGTGGCAAAGGAGGCACTGCTGAGGTGGAAGGTAACAAAAGGAACACCACTGGGGTGAAAGGAGACAGACAACAGACAGCTGGGGTGGAAGGTGACAAAGGAGGCACCAATGGGGTAGAAGGTGACAAAGGAGACACCGCTGGGATGGAAGGTGAAAAAAGAGGCACCACTGGGGTGGAAGGTGACAAAGGAGGCACCGCTGAGGTGGAAGGTAACAAAGGAGGAACCACTGAGGTGGAAGGTGACAAAGGAGACACAGCTGGGGTAGAAGGGGACAAAGGAGGCACCGCTGAGGTGGACGGTAACAAAGGAGACACCGCTAGGGTGGATGTGACAGAGGAGGTACCGCTGGGGTGGAAGGTGACAAAGGAGGCACCACTGAGGTAAAAGGTGGCAAAGGAGGCACTGCTGAGGTGGAAGGTAACAAAAGGAACACCACTGGGGTGGAAGGTGACAGACAACAGACAGCTGGGGTGGAAGGTGACAAAGGAGGCACCGCTGGGGTAGAAGGTGACAAAGGAGACACCGCTGGGATGGAAGGTGAAAAAAGAGGCACCACTAGGGTGGAAGGTAAAAAAGGAGGCACCGCTGAGGTGAAAGGTGACAAAGGAGACACAGCTGGGGTGGAAGGTGAGAAAGGAGGCACCGCTGAGGTGGAAGGTAACGAAGGAGGAACCACTGAGGTGGAAGGTGACAAAGGAGGCACCGCTAGGATGGAAGGTGACAAAGGACACACCGCTAGGATGGAAGACAACGGTGGGATGGAAGGTGACAACCAAAACACCGCTGGGGTGGAAAGAGACAAAGGAGCCACTGCTGGGGTGGAAGGTGAAAAAGGAGGCACTGCTAGGGTGGAAGGTGACAAAGGAGGCATTGCTGAGGTGGAAGGTAACAAAGGAGACACAGTTAAGTTGGAAGGTGACAAAACAGGTCACTCTGGGGTGGAAAGTGACAAAGTAGACACCACTGGGGTAGAAGGTGACAAAGGAGAAACAGCTGGGATGGAAAGTGACAAAGAAGGCACTGCTGGGGTGGAAGGTGACAAAAGAGGTCACACTAGGGTGGAAAGTGACAAAGTACACACCACTGGGGTAGAAAGTGACAAACAGACACTGCAGGGTGAAAGGTGACAGAGGAGGCACTGCTGGGGTGGAAGGTGACAGAGGAGGCACCGTTTGGGTGGAAGGTGACAGAGGAGGCCCGCTGTGGTGGAAGGTAACAAAGGAGGCACCGCTGGAGTGGAAGGTAACAAAGGAGGCACCAGTGGGGTGGAAGGTAACAAAGGACACACCACTGGGGTGGGAGGTGACAAAGGAGACACCACTGGGGTGGATGGTGACAAAGGAGGCACGCTGGGGTGGAAGGTAAAAAAGGAGGCACCAGTGGGGTGGAAGGTAACAAAGGACACACCGCTGGGGTGGGAGGTGACAAAGGAGACACCACTGGGGTGGATGGTGACAAAGGAGCCACTGCTGAGTTGGAAGGTGACAGAGGAGGCACTGTTGGGGTGGAAGGTGACAGAGGAGGCACAGCTGGGATGGAAGTTGACAGAGGAGGCACTGTTGGGGTGGAAGGTGACAGAGGAGTCACAGCTGGGATGGAAGTTGACAAAGGAGGCACCGTTGGGGTGGAAGGTGACAGAGAAGGCACAGCTGGGGTGGAAGGTGACAAAGGGCGCCCCACTGGGGTGGAAGGTAACAAAGGAGGCACCGCTGGGGTGGAAGGTAACAAAAGAGGCACAGCTGGGATGGACGGTGACAGAGGAGGCACCGTTCAGGTGGACGGTGACAAAGGAGACACCGCTGAGGTGGAAGGTGACAAAGGAGACACAGCAGGGGTGGAAGGTGACAAAGGAGGCCCCACTGGGGTGGAAGGTAACAAAAGAGGCCCCGCTGGGATGGAAGGTAACAAAGGAGCCACCGCTGGGGTGGAAGGTAACAAAGGAGCCACCACTTGGGGTGGAAGGTAACAAGGGAGCCACCGCTGGGGTGGAAGGTGACAAAGGAGACACTGCTTGGGTGAAAGGTGACAAAGGAGCCACCGCTGGGGTAAAAGGTGACAAAGGAGCCACCGCTGGGATGGAAGGTAACAAGGGAGCCACCGCTGGGGTAGAAGGTGACAAAGGAGCCACCGCTGGAGTAGAAGGTGACAAAGGAGCTGCCGCTGGGGTAGAAGGTGACAAAGGAGCCACCGCTGGGGTGGAAGGTAACAAGGGAGCCACCGCTGGGGTAGAAGGTGACAAAGGAGCCACTGCTGGAGTAGAAGGTGACAAAGGAGCTGCCACTGGGGTAGAAGGTGACAAAGGAGCCACCGCTGGGGTAGAAGGTGACAAAGGAGCCACCGCTGGAGTAGAAGGTGACAAAGGAGCCACCGCTGGAGTAGAAGGTGACAAAGGAGCCACCCCTGGGGTAGAAGGTGACAAAGGAGCCACCGCTGGGGTGAAAGGTGACAAAGGAGCCACCGCTGGGGTAGAAGGTGACAAAGGAGCCACCGCTGGGGTAAAAGGTGACAAAGGAGCTGCTGCTGGGGTAGAAGGTGACAAAGGAGCCACCGCTGGAGTAGAAGGTGACAAAGGAGCCACCGCTGGAGTAGAAGGTGACAAAGGAGCCACCGCTGGGGTGAAAGGTGACAAAGGAGCCACCGCTGGGGTAGAAGGTAACAAAGGAGCCACCACTTGGGGTGGAAGGTAACAAGGGAGCCACCACTTGGGGTGGAAGGTAACAAGGGAGCCACCGCTGGGGTGGAAGGTGACAAAGGAGACACTGCTTGGGTGAAAGGTGACAAAGGAGCCACCGCTGGGGTAAAAGGTGACATAGGAGCCACCGCTGGAGTAGAAGGTGACAAAGGAGCCACCGCTGGAGTAGAAGGTGACAAAGGAGCTGCCGCTGGAGTAGAAGGTGACAAAGGAGCCGCCGCTGGGGTAGAAGGTGACAAAGGAGCCACCGCTGGAGTAGAAGGTGACAAAGGAGCCACCCCTGGGGTAGAAGGTGACAAAGGAGCCACCGCTGGGGTGAAAGGTGACAAAGGAGCTGCTGCTGGGGTAGAAGGTGACAAAGGAGCCACCGCTGGAGTAGAAGGTGACAAAGGAGCCACCGCTGGGGTGAAAGGTGACAAAGGAGCCACCGCTGGGGTAGAAGGTGACAAAGGAACCACCGCTGGGGTAAAAGGTGACAAAGGAGCTGCTGCTGGGGTAGAAGGTGACAAAGGAGCCACCGCTGGAGTAGAAGGTAACAAAGGAGCCACCACTTGGGGTGGAAGGTGACAAAGGAGCCACCGCTGGGATGGAAGGTGACAAAGGAGCCACCGCTGGGGTAGAAGGTGACAAAGGAGCCACTGCTGGGGTGAAAGGTGACAAAGGAGCCACCGCTGGGGTAGAAGGTAACAAAGGAGCCACCACTTGGGGTGGAAGGTGACAAAGGAGCCACCGCTGGGGTGGAAGGTGACAAAGGAGCCACCGCTGGGGTAGAAGGTGACAAAGGAGCCACCGCTGGGGTAAAAGGTGACAAAAGAGACACAGCAAACTAGGATGTAATTGGTGTTACAAAACCAGAGACCTGTCAGCCCTGAATAAGGTGAAATGCTTTGAAGACTAAAGCACTGGGATTTGAACTGGACTGGAAAGAGTTCTATAAATGTGACCATAGAACGAATGCTTCGGGTGGCGCCCCACAATGCTCTATGTTGGAGGGAAACTATCCTTAAACGGTTAAAGCAAGCAAGTGCTAGCCCTGATGGTAGTGCCTAGAAACATAGCATGTGGGCGAAGAACCACAGAGTGGTAAGGATTGAGGACGGGCATTGAAACGTAGAATATTACATGAATGTGCAGAAAGGAGTGTGTGACACTATGGGGCGCCCTTAACAATGCTATAAACACGGGGCCCGTGGACATATTACATCTGAATGCTGATGGATACATGAATTTTCCATGGAAAAACTGGGAGTTCCCAGACCAATGTCTGCCTCACCCGTGCTGACGGTGTACGATGAACTGAACACTCACATGTCCGAGAGTATTTACTCGAAAGTGTGCACCTGGCTTGTAAGCCATTACTTTTACTGATATGCAAGTCAACTATTTCATTAAACAGTACTGGGCTGTGCAACTTGTAAAAATTCTAGGTTTTAGCAGAGAAATAAACTGAGACCTCAGCAGATTAGACACTGGTCCACTGGGGAAGCCAGAGCTGGAACACAAGTCTCCCGGCCCCAGAGCACCAGTTTCGCATTAGATCACACCTCTGCGGGCAGGGATCTGCGTGGCCGGCATCCGGTGAATTGGTGTTAGGACGGAAGGTCTGTGCATGTGTGGACATAATTCAGTATCCATGTCCTGTGTGCCAATAACTCTCTCTAGACTGGGAATGTCCACTTACAGCTCAGATGCTTTGGTCCCAGTGAACTGGGATTGCTCACATGTAGGATAGGGGCTGGTCACTGTTCCCAGGAAGCCTCTTGGGGGCATGTTTCTGTGTTTCTTGACAGACACACCACTCCTCTCTGCTGACAGTAGAGGACGAAGTCTGTGGCTCGACCAGTCTGTGAGGCAAAGTGCCTTTTGCGTGTGCCCATTGCCCATATGAGGGCATCTACTTCTCCAGGACAGTCAGACACAACCCACGGACTCTGTAGAGAACACAAACTATGCGACAAGCAGCCACCAGATCCCAGAACAGTCTGTACAACAAAGTCACTACGACCACTACTGATGCCTTCTCCCAAATAAGATCTCATCAACAGGTCAAGCACGTTAAACATTACTAAAAGAAACATCACTCGGGGCATACACTGATTCCAGCTGTTGCTTATCTGAGTATGAACCTTATGCCCACATATATGCCTATTAGATACTTTTAGGATCCTAACTCTTCAGCCAATTACCTCTCAGTATAAAGCACGCATTGGGACTGGACCAGCACAACATTAAACAATCATCATAAAGGCTTCATAGAATGAGTGTACAGACAGATGCACCGAGTGTAATACACTAAAGCCTTAGAAACCGCCGTAGCGGGCTCTACCGGCTGTTAAAGGCCCGCTCCCCGCGTTAAATTCCCGAGCCGAAGGCGAGGGCATTTAACAAGGGAGAGGGACTTTAATAGCCGGTAGAGCCCGCTACGGCAGGTTCTAAGGCTATTAGAACATTCTGCCACTCAGGGCAGAATGTTCTATTAAAAAAAAAAAATTCACGGAGCCCGAGGGGATTAAAATCTCCTCCGGCTCCGTGAGGCTTTGTTCACAGCTGCTGCTGTGAACAAAGCCCATTGGAATGTTGGTGCTGCGGGCTTTTACCGGCCAGTAAAAGCCCGCAGCACTCCATTGTTTTCAATGGAGCCCCCAGCATTCCAATGTTCTAATTTAGCATCATAGCCAGCAGCCAACTGTAATACCTGCTGTTAAACGCACTCTCCAAGGGGTACTGCCCTACCTTGCAGGAGCTGGCCTATGACAGGATTGAGGGCATCTTCCAGAGTGTACAGTCCAAAGGCAGAAGGACTACAAGGCTATTAGAACATTCTACCCACAAGATTAAACCAAAAGCGGAAGACTGAACTGTTGCCGCTGATGGTTGATACCACCGTTTACGGACCTTCTGCCACTCTGTTATCTTCAATTCAGGTCTAAAAATCCTGAAGTTCTATAAAATTATATATGCTGTAAAGTCCCCCCGTATATATTATAAGGATATTTAGGATATTTGAAGTCACTGAGGAGTTCCATGACTATATAGAGGAACAAGACCAAAATCCCAAATTGCTTAATAAGGTCATGGAACTCTGAGATGACCTGCAATATCCTTTTAATATACTGCAGAAGACATTTACTGATGATACATGGCCAAGCCATCACTCTCCCCACAAACAGCTTAAAGCCTTGGAGCCTTGCTCTTTCAGATGAATGAGATGGTATGGCTGCAAACATGAAGAATAATAGCAGGATCTGTAGTGTGGTCCAGTTACGGTACAAATGGTCTGAGGATGCTTGTGTTCCTGTCAACCGGAGGCATGGCCTGGCAGCTCAGACTGGAGAGTTCCTATTGGAGCAGGTCCTAGGCTAGTGTGCATGCACCTGGACTCTGTTTGAGTGGAATAGTGGGCAAAAAAAGCAAGCGCGGGTGAGTGTCTGCCTGCTGCATGTCTTCTGTAAAAGATTATAAGAGAAGGAGCTGATAGGTAGGTCAGATCTCCCGTGCCAGAAGGAGAGCACCAGGGCCGTATAATGATGGTGGTTTAATGCTCAGCACCGGTACAGAATGGGTTTGTGAACTTCTTTTTGGCACCTTGAGTGCACACATTTGGTTGAAATATCTCTGAGTTAGTGCATGTTTTGCTGAAAGAAGAGTTCAGAAATGGGGCAAATGGGGAAATTGCCTCTTTGCATTTCCGAGGGTGACCACTGCAGGGGGGAAAGGAGGTGCGATGATGCGCCCCCATCTCCCAAACACCCTCCTGCAGGTGGGTGCAGTGTCACTGAGGGCCCTATGCAGATCACAGAAAGAAGCAGCCAAATACCTCCAGCGTTGATAAACTTCTAATTATAGTGTGGACTGACAGAGCGTTGGCTCCTAGGGTTCCTCATCCTGCACCATCTATGCTGTTTTTCACCTTAAATGCTCCCAGGACACTGTTCAAACAATCAGTAGATTTGTAGAGCACTTCTTGTCACCCCTGAGGGTATCCAGGTGCTGTTTTACCTGGGACTGACAGAGTAAGATCCAGTGACTGCAGGTCTACCGGGAGAGCTGTGCCAAAGACAGGTTTTCACTTTCTCTCTCCGGGCACCCTACATCTCTCTCTCGCCCTGAGGAGCTTCAGGGCATACTGTGGCCCTAGAAGTTCATCTTAGGGTCACCTGCTGCTGGTCGTTATTCTCGCCGCTCCCATTATAGGCTGAGCCATTCAGCTGATGCCCTCCGTTCTGCCCAATCATGACCTCCAGATCCCAGACCCCAATGACACCAACCGCTCTTGACCACCTCTGCTAGAAATGGAGATAAAGGCCTGTGAATCTACGCCAGAGGGAAGGTCAGGGCACAGGAATGTTTGTGAACAGCACAGCAATTATGAACACCAGAGTGGCTGTGAAGAAAGGGATGATGGAGAACACCAATCATGGCCCTTTCCCTGCTATTTACTCTGAATATGTAACTATCTTGTAGCAAGGTGGCGGTATTATGTGGTATGACTGGGGGGTCTTACCATGTAGTACTAACACGATACCCAAAAGTGGACTTCTGATTCACACCAGTAAACCTTAGATCAGTCCTGGCAGAGAGCTTTCAGGCTACTTAGAGGAACATGTGTTAAGCATTTCACATCACCAACATGGACAATAAGTAATTGACACGACTCATGAGAAATCCAATACCAATTTACAGAAATAAAGCAGATTTTTATATAATTCTAGACATCAAAATGTAGTCGATTCACAGAGGATAACCGTACTTATTGATTTTAGAGCATTAAATAAATCAGTACTTTGCAGAGCTGTCAAACTCTATCATTGCGGTCTATGGGACAAAACACAGTACCCAATCGGTCGATTGTGGGGTGAGTTCCGTGGAACCCACCTGGAGTTAAGGTCTTGCGGGTCCACAGACCAAGCTTCAACAATCAGTACAATTTTACCTGGCTTGAGTGGTTGGGATGCAGAGGGGTGCGGGTGGTCCTTGGTGCTGAGCGGGGCTCACAGTCTTGGAGTGGGCACCTCAGCAAAAGATGACTCGCAGGTCAAGTTCAGTGAAGCCCTTTGGATCTTTAGCTTGGAGCTGGCCTCGAACTATGAGTCACCAGGCAGAACAGCTCGGTGACACTCAGGCGTCTTGGGTGCAGAGGTGCTCCTGGCTATCCGTGGTGCTGATGGGATCCACGGGTGTTGGCTTTACCAGACATGCCAATGCACACTGAAAAGAGAGGTAAAGACTGGACAGTGGAGCGACTGAGATGGGTTGTTGAATGTTGACAAGGGATCCTTGGGCCTGGAGTGTCGAGTAAAGCACGTAGTAGATGAATGGACTACCAACAGGCCCTGGTTCCAGCAAGCACAGCGGTTTCAGTAGTTTTCTTCTAGATGACCAGGGTAATGATGCAGAAATCTGAGCCTCAATGATGATCGGTTTTGCAATTCTCTTAAGGCTTCTGATCAATTACTTTCAGGTGGCCACCCTTCAGCCCAATGGACAGTTCTTCACAGGTCTTGGTAGTGTGATCTGTTCCTGGCCTCATCATGGGACTAGTACATCTAGTCCTAGGGAGTCCTGGTGAAGGGGCTCGGTTGGGGTGGGGTTCATCTTCCTTTTGGAACAAGTCTCTCATCTGGGGCGAGTTGACGTCCAGTGGTGTGCAGAGTGGCTACCACAGGTGCAGACTTTGCACCTCTCTTCGTGGAGTCCTGCCTTGCTGTTGAGTTGAGTCTCTTCTTGTTTCATAGCAGATCTGAGGTTCTGGTGTCAGGGGTGCCCCTCAAATCTTAGATTTAGGGGATGTTAAGGGGTGTGAGGGCTAGTGGCCAATGGGCATCTAGTCCTGCAACTAATCCGCCTCTGAGGTGACTACATCAGGTGGGAGGACGTCATCAAACTGCGCAGAACCCGCTATTCCTACATCTTTTCAAGATGGCACGGGTAATGCTCCACAGTATACTCCAGCTGTCCCACCCTAGAGGTGCAGCCAGCCTTAGGAAAATGTCTGCCTCCTAACTACCTAATTTTCCTGCCTGCCTGCCTTGGGAGGGTGCCTAGGGCAGGGGAGGACTTGTCCTGCACAGGCCTTTGTTCTGACCTCTGGGAGCACCTACTCCCCAGCACGAGGTCAAATCCCTTTTTTGGCAGCAAACACTCTGGAAAGCCCGCCAAGGCGCTTGAGAGCTGGTATCTCGGTGGGCATCCTCCAAGGACGCTACCTGGGTACATGCTAGGTAGACCTGGGCACAAGAATCATGTCCAGGATTAAAAAGCACAGTATTTGATACCAAACACGACAGAATTCAGTTGGGCCATTATGGAGCTGGACATCTGGGGTTTGCCCGGATGCCAGCCCATGTTATCTTATGGACTGCCAGTCACTTGTGGTAGTATTACATTTAAAATGCTACCACAGGTCCATATATGCTTGCACATATATATCCACACTGATAATACAATGCATCCTGTCTCCTGGGCAATAGGATGCCTACCTTAGGGGTGACTGACATGTTATGGGCAGTGAGGGGACTTTGCCTGCACATGGTGTGGACAGAGTTGAACTCTAGCAGGCGAGCTGCTCATGCAGGGCTGACATGGCTGTAGGAGGCTGGACTGGCTTGTAGTGAGTACCAAGGGGTACTTACACCTTGCACCAGGCCCAGGTATCCCTTATTAGTGTAGAGGGGTGGCTAGCAGCTTAGGCTGATAGAAAAGGTAGCTTAGCAGAGCAGCTTAGGCTGAACTAGGAGACGAGTGAAGCTCCTACAGTACCACTAGTGTCATATGCACAATATCATAAGAAAACACAATACACAGATATACTAGAAATAAAGGTACTTTATTTTTATGACAATTTGCCAAAGTATCTCAGTGAGTACCCTCAGTATGAGGATAGCAAATATACACAAATTATATGTACACAATACCAAAATATGCAGTAATAGCAATAGAAAACAGTGCAAACAATGTATAGTCACAATAGAATGCAATGGAGGCACATAGGGATAGGGGCAACACAAACCAAATACTCTAGAAGTGGAATGCGAACCACGAATGGACCCCAAACCTATGTGACCTTGTAGAGGGTCGCTGGGACTGTAAGAAAACAGTGAGGGTTAGAAAAATAGCCCACCCCAAGACCCTGAAAAGTGGGTGCAAAGTGCACCTTAGTTCCCCAAAGAGTACAGAAGTTGTGATAGGGGAATTCTGCAGGAAAGACCAACACCAGCAATGCAACAACGATGGATTTTCAGATGAGAGTACCTGTGGAACAAGGGGACCAAGTCCAAAAGTCACGATCAAGTCAGGAGTGGGCAGATGCCCAGGAAATGCCAGCTGTGGGTGCAAAGAAGCTGCCACCGGATGGTAGAAGCTGAGGATTCTGCAAGAATGACAAGGGCTAGAAACTTCTCCTTTCGAGGATGGATGTCCCACGTCGTGAAGAGTCGTGCAGAAGTGTTTTCCCGCAGAAATACCGCAAACAAGCCTTGCTAGCTGCAAAGCTCGCAGTTAGAGTTTTTGAATGCTGCTGTGGCCCAGGAGGGATCAGGATGTTGCCAATTGCGTGAGGGGACAGAGGAGGCGCCTAGCAAGACAAGGAGCCCTCTCAGAAGCAAGCAGCACCCGCGGAAGTGCCGGAACAGGCACTATGAAGTGGAGTGAATCGGTGCTCACCCGAAGTTGCACAAGAGAGTCCCACGCCACCGGAGGACAACTCAGGAGGTTGTGCAATGCAGGTTAGAGTGCCGGGGACCCAGGCTTGGCTGTGCACAAAGGAAATCTTCGGAAAGTGCACAGGAGCCAGAGTAGCTGCAAAACACGCAGTTCCCAGTAATGCAGTCTGGCGTGGGGAGGCAAGGACTTACCTCCACCAAACTTGGACTGAAGAGTCACTGGACTGTGGGAGTCACTTGGACAGAGTTGCTGAGTTCAAGGGACCTCGCTCGTTGTGCTGAGAGGAGACCCAGAGGACCGGTGATGCAGTTCTTTGGTGCCTGTGGTTGCAGGGGGAAGATTCCGTCGACCCACAGGAGATTTCTTCGGAGCTTCTAGTGCAGAGAGGAGGCAGACGACCCCCAAAGCATGCACCACCAGGAAAACAGTCGAGAAGGCAGCAGGATCACCGTTACAAGGTCGCAGTAGTCGTCTTTGCTACTTTGTTGCAGTTTTGCAGGCTTCCAGCGCGGTCAGCAGTCGGTTCCTCGGCAGAAGGTGAAGAGAGAGATGCAGAGGAACTCTGATGAGCTCTTGCATTCGTTACCTAAGGAATTCCCCAAAGCAGAGACCCTAAATAGCCAGAAAAGGAAGTTTGGCTACTTAGGAGAGAGGATATGCTAGCAACACCTGAAGGAGCCTATCAGAAGGAGTCTCTGACGACACCTGCTGGCACTGGCCACTCAGAGCAGTCCAGTGTGCCAGCAGCACCTCTGTTTCCAAGATGGCAGAGGTCTGGAGCACACTGGAGGAGCTCTGGGCACCTCCCAGGGGAGGTGCAGGTCAGGGGAGTGGTCACTCCCCTTTCCTTTGTCCAGTTTCGCGCCAGAGCAGGGCTGAGGGATCCCTGAACCGGTGCAGACTGGCTCATGCAGAGATGGGCACCATCTGTGCCCATCAAAGCATTTCCAGAGGCTAGGGGAGGCTACTCTGACACCTCCCCTGACACCTTTTTCCAAAGGGAGAGGGTGTAACACCCTCTCTCTGAGGAAGTCCTTTGTTCTGCCTTCCTGGGCCAAGCCTGGCTGGACCCCAGGAGGGCAGAAACCTGTCTGAGGGGTTGGCAGCAGCAGCAGCTGCAGTGAAACCCCTGAAAAGGCAGTTTGGCAGTACCCGGGTCTGTGCTAGAGAACCAGGGAATCATGGGATTGTCTCCCCAATACCAGGATGGCATTTGGGGGGCAATTCCACGATCTTAGACATGTTACATGGCCATATTCGGAGTTACCATTGTGAAGCTACACATAGGTAGTGACCTATGTGTAGTGCACGCGTGTAATGGTGTCCCCGCACTCACAAAGTCCGGGGAATTTGCCCTGAACAATGTGGGAGCACCTTGGCTAGTGCCAGGGTGCCCACACACTAAGTAACTTAGCACCCAACCTTTACCAGGTAAAGGGTAGACATATAGGTGACTTATAAGTTACTTAAGTGCAGTGGTAAATGGCTGTGAAATAACGTGGACGTTATTTCACTCAGGCTGCAGTGGCAGGCCTGTGTAAGAATTGTCAGAGCTCCCTATGGGTGGCAAAAGAAATGCTGCAGCCCATAGGGATCTCCTGGAACCCCAATACCCTGGGTACCTCAGTACCATATACTAGGGGATTATAAGGGTGTTCCAGTATGCCAAAGTAAATTGGTGAAATTGGTCACTAGCCTGTTAGTGACAATTTGTACAGAGAGAGCATAACCACTGAGGTTCTGGTTAGCAGAGCCTCAGTGAGACAGTTAGGCATCACACAAGGAGCGCATACATATAGACCACAAACTTATGAGCACTGGGGTCCTGGCTAGCAGGGTCCCAGTGACACATAACAAACATACTGAAAACATAGGGTTTTCACTATGAGCACTGGGCCCTGGCTAGCAGGATCCCAGTGAGACAGTGAAAACACCCTGTCATACACTCACAAACAGGCCAAAAGTGGGGGTAACAAGGCTAGAAAGAGGCTACTTTCTCACAATGGCAGCCCAACGAACCTTACTTTTGCTCGGGTCATCCAGGGTGGCACAAACAGTGCTGCAGCCCTGGGCACCCCTTTACCATCCCAGCCCTGGTATGACTGGTACCATTTGCTAGGGCCTTACAGGGTTGGTAAAGTTCTTACCAATTGGACTATCCAATTTACGGTTACAGTTTAAGAGAATGAGCCCTGGCACTTGGGCCTGGTTAACAGGTCCCAGTGAACTTTCAGATAAAAAAATGACAGTTTCAAGCAGCAAAAAGTGGGTGGGTGGCCATCCAAAAAGGGCACTTTACAACAAACCTTTTTGTGCAAAGCCCACATTACAACAGGGTCCACCCATCCCACATTTCTTCTTCCATCCCCATCTTCAGGGAGGTTTTTGGTGTCTGGCTCGGACACACAAAACATCTGACAGAGGAGCCTCCCTGGAGTTCTGTCAGTTTGGTGGCACACACCCAAAGCAACCACAGTGCAAGCGGTGCCTAATGGGTGCAAATAATAGGTGCCAGGGCCCTCATCAGAGGCAACTACAGCTTGCACCACCCACTGCCCCTGCCAGCACTGCCAATGACACCACCAACACAGATACTATCACACTCCCACTGGTGCGATAATTCAGTCTATTCCAGGCCCCCAAAGTTATAAGAGTGGCTTTGGTGGCAGGGATTAGTCATTTCTAAAGGTTTTTCTTCATTAATAAACAACTGTTGTTGTACTCTTCCCTAGATCAGATGAACAGCGCCACCACATGGCAGACTATAATAAGTGCTGGTGTTGACAATTAAGTGCTGGTGCCGAGCACTGGAAACCACCAGCTCAAATTAAGGACTGAGTGAAAGCCAAAAGGAAGACAAGACTGCTATGCCGAGCAACACTCCTAAGTCAGAGCCACAAAAACCCGTTGTCTGCAGCCCCATCATTAGTGAATGGCATTTTAAACTTCAAACACTGCATTTTCCCTCAATGGCATCTGAATGGTGATCACTTCTGCAGGATGCTGGCCTGGTTTGTAGTGAGTACCACAGGTACCTACACCTTACACCAGGTCCAGTTATCCCTTATTAGTAAAATGTAGTCAGTGTCTAGAAGTCAGGCTGTCTAGGGGTAGCTGTAGGCAGAGCAGCCAAGGCTGGACGAGGAGACATGCAAAGCTCATGCAATAACACTGTAGTCACACAGTACTCACACACGAAAGAAAATACTCAGTGTTACAAAAATAAAGGTACTTTATTTTGGTGACACAAATGCCAAATATACCTTAGAGACTATGGGGGTGATTCTAACATTGGCGGGCGGCAGAGGCCGCCCGCCAATGTTCCCCCGACAAAATACCGCTCCGCGGTCACAAGACCGCTGAGGGTATTTTGAGATTTGCCCTGGGCTGGCGGGCGGCCGCCAAAAGGCCGCCCGCCAGCCCAGGGCAAATCTACCTTCCCACGAGGACGCCGGCTCCGAATGGAGCCGGCGTAGTGGGAAGGTGCGACGGGTGCAGTTGCACCCGTCGCGTATTTCAGTGTCTGCTTTGCAGACACTGAAATACTTTGCGGGGCCCTCTTACGGGGGCCCCTGCAGTGCCATGCCGTTGGCATGGGCACTGCAGGGGCCCCCAGGGGCCCCGCGGCACCCCCTACCGCCATCCTGTTCCTGGCGGGAGACCCGCCAGGAACAGGATGGCAGTAAGGGGTGTCAGAATCCCCATGGCGGCGGAGCGTGCTCCGCCACCATGGAGGATTCCCCCGAGCAGCGGAAAGTCGGCGGGAGACCGCCGACTTTCCGTTTCTGACCGCGGCTGAACAGCCGCGGTCAGAATGCTCGAGGGAGCACCGCCAGCCTGTTGGCGGTGCTCCCGTGGTCGGTGACCCTGGCGGTCACCGGCCGCCAGGGTCAGAATGACCCCCTATACTTCCTTAGGAGGTAAGTAATATACGCAGTATATACACTAGAATGCAGAAATAGCTGTAACAACAGTTAGAAAACAGTGCAAATTGTGAAAATTACAATAGTTAGAAATGGGCCTAGGGGAACACAAACCATATACTAAAATAATGGAATGCGAAAGTCAGTTTCCCACCTAGGCAACTGTAGTGTGTAGATGGGCGCTGGGAGTGTAAGAAAACACTAAAGGTAAGTAAAATACCCCACCCAGAGCCCAGGAAAGCAGGAATAAATCACAGTAAGTTTCCTAGAACACACAAGAACACATGATAGAAGATCTTGCAAGAACCAGAAGAGACTGCAAGACACCAGTGATGGATTCCTGGACCTGAAGACCTGTGGAAGAAGGGGACCAAGTCCAAGAAGCACTGAAGAGTCCAGGGAGAACAGGAGACCCTGCTAACCTGGATGAATGTGTAAAAGAAGAACCACAGGTGAGGAATAACAGTCAGTACTGCACCCAAGAAGACGGTTGCTGGTTCCTGGTTGGTGCAGATGATGTCCCATGTCGGATGGATGATTGCAGTCTGGTTTGCGTCACTGAATTCCAACAACAAGCCTTGGAACATGCAAAGCTCGCGATTAGAGTAAAATGGCGCTGCCTGGGACCAGGAGGGACCTGGTCGACTCTACCCAGGAGGGGGAGTCAGAGAGGGCTCTAAGCAACTCAGAGAGCCCTCAGAAACCCAGGCAACATGTGCAGGAGTCCCGCCACGGGGACAAGGAAGGTGCAAAAGGAGGCCCACGCAGCACTACACAAAGGGATCCCACGCCGCCGGAGAACAACGCAGGAGGCTGTGAGTCGCAGGAAGGAGTGCTGGGGGCCGGAGCTGCATGGTGCTTGAAGAACTTCATGGAAGGATGCCAACAAGTCTTGGCAACTGCAAAACATGCAGTGCATGGGGGTACTGTCTTGCGTGGGGAGGCAAGCTCTTACCTTCACAAAGATGGACAGTAGGATGTCAGGACCATTGGGACCACTTCAGTCCACCACCCATGATGCAGGATCCACACACTTTGTCAGGAGAGGGGACCCACACCACCTTTCGCTGCTGCAGAGAGGTGGCTACTGAAGCAGGGGAGTGACTCCTTCACTCCAAGGGAGATTCCTTTGAGCTTCTAGTGCAGGCTGAAGACAGGCTGTCCTCTGAGAATGCACAACTGGGAAATAGTTGCAGTTGCTGGCAGGAGCTGAAGATACAATGTTGCAGAAGCCATCTTGGCTTCTTTGTTGCAGTTGTAGAGTTCCTGGAGGTTCCAGATGCAGTTTCTTCAGTAAGAAGGTGAAGTAAAGGATGCAGAGGATTCCTGCTGGAATCTTGCAATCCGAATCTGAGAAACCACTCAAGAGAGAGACCCCAAATAGCCCTGAAAGGGGGATTGGTCAGCTTCACAGGTAAGCACCTATCAGGGCAGGGCTCTGACTTCACCTGCTGGCACTGACCACTCAGATGCTCCCAGAGTGCCCCACCACCTTAGAATCCAAGATGGAAAACCCAGGGACACTCTGGAGGAGTTCTGGTGATGGACAGGGGAGTGGCCACTCCCCTTTCCTTTGTCCAGTTTTGCGCCAGAGCAGGGACTGGGGGTCCCCGAACTGGGGTAGACTGGATTATCCAAGGAGGGCATCACCTGTGCCCTTCAAAGCATTTCCAGAGGCTCTGGGAGGCTAGCCCTCCCATGCCTGTAACAGCTATTTCCAAAGGGAGAGGGTGTAACATCCCTCTCACACAGGCAATGCTTTATTCTGCCTTCTTAGGCTCGAGCTGCTTGGGCAATAGGAGGGCCGAAACCTGTCTGTGAGGTGGCAGCAGCTGGGGCAGCCTAGAAATCCTCAGAAGGCTGATGTGGCAGTACTGGGGGTCCACTGTGGAGGCCCAGAGTGTGTGGAATTACACAACCAATACTAGAATCAGTATTGGGGTATAATTCCAAGATGTTAGACACCGTATATGGCCATATTCTGAGGTACCTTTGTGCAGCTGGACATATTACCTATGTCCAGTGCACGTGTACAATGGCGTCCCCGCACTCACGAAGTCTGGGAAAATGGTCCTGGATGATGTGGGGGCACCTCTGCTAGTGCAGTGGTGCCCTCACACACAGGTACTTTGCAACTAGCCTTCAGGGTTGGAAGGCCTGACACATAGGTGACTTGCACCTGGTGCAGTGTAAATGGCAGTGAAAGGGTGCATGCACCATTTCTCACAGGCTGCAAAAACAGTCCTGTAGAAGCCTTTGCATGGGCTCCCTATGGGTGCCAAAGGTAATGCTGCAGCCCATAGCGGTTCATTGGAACCCGAATGCCTTGGGGGTGACCAGTATGCCAATTTAGGATGAAATACTGGGTTAGCAGTATGCAGTGACAAAATTGAGAGGAGAGAGAGCATAAGCACAGGGGTCCTGGTTCGCAGGATCCAAGTGACACAGTCAAACACACTGATATCAGGCAGAAATTGGGGGTAACATGCCAAAAAGAGGGTACTTTCCTACAACTTGCCATGGGCTGTAAGTAAAAGCTGGATCTGCCCTTAACTCAATGAAGAACTTCATCTTGACAAAATCTGCTCGAACTAGTGCAGTCCCTTTCAGGATGTCTAGGGCTGTGAGCTGCCTGTCTCCTCCAGGTTGGGACCAAACATGACACCCCATCCCAAACCTTGCTTCTGCCTGTGTAGAGTACAGTCCAGAAGAGCTAGCTCATAGGACCCCTAAGACTTCTAAACTCCTCACCACTGACAGAGGAGAGCTTGCTAAGACCCTAGCTACCAGTGGTGAGCTATCCCCATGAAGTAAGCAGGCCCCATGCACACGTTGTTTAGATGACTGTGGGTCTCCTCTGCTGTTTTACTGTTGTCTTCAAGCCTCAGCCCAGCACAATGTGAGCACAAGCCCATTGCTAGCCTTTTGACTGAAATCTCTTCATGCACCCTTGGCCACTGTGAGGCTATCTGGTTATGATGATCTCACGGTAAGGGCCTATCCTGGCTCTTAAGTGCTAGTAGTGCCTTCTGTAGTGGCTAGAAATGTGGACCCTATGTTGCTATCTAGAAAAGGGGCCCAGATATCAATGTTGCAAGTCAAAAGGAGCAAGTAACGCCATACTACAAGACAGGTCAGTTCTCCTTGGCATTCTAGTGTTGGAAATTTGGGGGGACACCAATTGATGAGATATAACCATTTAGAATGTTATGGTCAATGGTCGAGCTGTGAACCCCCCAAGAGCAGAGATAGAAGTACCTGGAGTCTAGTTAGTCGGGAGACCAACCACAAAGCAACTAAGTGCGGTTTTCAAGGTACCCATGGAGTACCTCCTTAAGCTTTCATCACAAAGCAACTAAGTGCGGTTTTCAAGTACCCCAGGGTACCTGCTTAGGCTTCCATCACAGTTTAACTAAGTGACTTTTTCACGGTACTCCTGGGGTACCTCCTGAGGCTTCAATGTTAAATTGCTTCACCACTATGGACAGATCTGGAAGTACCCGTTGTTCGGAAACATCATTACATAACATCGGACTATTGTTTCCTTCGTTAAGTTTTTGAACCATGCCAAACTGCCCTGAGTCCAAAACCCAAACCTGTTCTCACACTGTCAACTGAACCCATTCAAAACTTATTGAGATAAAAATTTTGTAATGGTTTATGTTAGGATAAGCAGACTTTCATTAGTCTTTCTAAGACACAGCTGCCAAGTTCCCCAGGTCCATGCGTGATGTGGTGCTCCAGTCCAGGTTTTTTTCCTTTGAATTCTGGGACATGTAGTCCTGTTTTATAATAGAATTAATAAAACTACAAGTCTCAGAATTCAAAGGAAAAACCTGGACTAGAGCAGCACAGCACGCATGGACCTGGGAAGCATGGCAGGGCTGATTTTAATATTTACTGTTTAATAATTTTAAGGGTTTTAATAAAGTGTTATTAGCCTTTCACTGTTATAGTTTTAGCTAGCCATCGCCACTTTCACATCAGCTTTTTGAGCAAGTCCTTGACTACTCAACCAATCTACCTGTGAGAGTTCAGGGGGCTCTGGGGATTACCTTTCTATCCCAGACCAATTACAGAGCATCCTACCCTGCATGAAACCCACACAACCTGAGGCCGGATACAGAAAGGTGGTCCCTACGGGTCAAGGATCTGGGAAAATACCTAACACCTATGGCACCCATTTGGTACAAACAAACTTTGTTCTCCTCTTGCTATCGTCAAACTGCTAGTCAATTCGGTGTTACTTTCTCAAGATTGTAATTAACCACTATTGTGTGTAATACTTGAAGTGTGGTGACTTCATTAATTATAATTTTTAGTTTCTGTATTCATAAGACAGCATGTGATATTTTTTTATAAATTGACCAAGGTCTTCTTTTTTAAAGAATTTAAATAATCATAACAATAAAAAGACATTTAAATTTGATTGTGAAACCCATTGCCCCTGTTAGTACCACTAGGACCCGGAGACTTGTCACCATGGCACCCATTTAAGAAAGAATAAGTGCATGGAACTGTGCTAAATATTCCATCCCAGAGGTTTCCTTGGATTCTATAGGGTTTACTACAGAATACACTACAGCCTTCTGAACTACTCAAGCCCCTAAGCTGCAGTGCCACCAGTCCATTGACTGGAGTGACACGGATACCTTCGCCTAGATGTCCGAATGTCCAAGGAGTCATACGAGGAACACAGAACTTCAGGCCAGAATTATAGTTTGGTGGATGGGTTACTCCACCACAAAAGGGTTGGGTATCCTGTCCGCTGCATTACCATTGGGTATAATGCACATCTACTATGGCAGGTGGTCCATCTTTCATGGTTGTGATAGAGAATCCTATCCACCAAACTCTTAATCAGGCCGCATGTCTGAAGGACATTGCAGGTGTCATCAGGTCATCCACACTGCAGGGAACAGCATTACACTATTAGAATAACATCAGATGTCATCCCACAGCCCAGGGACTGCCTGGTTTCCTTTTCCATGTCTTGTTTTTCCTGACATACAACACCTATGTCTACTAATATGTCTTCTTCTTGGCATAATCAGTACCATGTTGTTGACAGTGGTGTGCGATTACTTTGTTAGATTTGCTTGTGTTCCAGCCCTACCGCATGCCTTGACTACTCAAATACACCACAGTCAGATAATCAGTGGGAGGTTTGGCATCCAACTAGTGAAAACTAGGATCTGGTCTCCTATGACATGAAGGAGAAACTGCACTACTAACCACTAGATCTGCAGCGGATAGTGGCTACCTGCCAAAAGCCTTGGCCAAAGCCATCTGTGTCTAGAATCAAGCTTTCTGAGACCTGTTCCTGGTAACCCAACCATGGCAACTCAAAAGTATTAGGGGCCATCTGACTTCATTACACTGAGTATCCTCAGCTGGAAGGCCACTCTTTAAAGAGCGAGCAGGGCGCCACTGTCTGTCCAAAACAGTGTCGATGAACAGTGCTGCAGTGAAGAACATGCTTCTCAGGTTCAGTGTCCCCTGAAGGTGCAACTACATTTGCTCTGCCTTCTGACCACACTTACTTTAGGTCTGGCGTGAGGCTTCTGCTATGCCAGTCCTTGCACAGATGTGCCAGTGCTTGGCTTGTTCTGTGTGTGAAAGGACTCACACTGATGAATGTACAATACAGTATCTGCATGTGTTAGACATCAGAGGTTGTTGCTGGCACTTCTGAACCAGTTGTCTTTGTGAGCCTAGCTTGCACTGCTCTATGCACAGTAGGTGTTTATGGGAGGGAGGCTTCCACTGTTGGCTTCTGTGCTTAGCTAAACCTTTGTAGGTGTGACGTTATCAGAGATGTGTCTGTTGTATGAAGGTGAAGCTTCCATTGTTGAGTGAAGTTTACAATGCTGTATCTGTTGTATAAGGGTGAACTTAAATTGTTACAGTCTATTCTATGCTTTGTCTTTGTGCAAGTGACGTTTACAGAGATGTACCTGTTGTACTAGAAGGAAATTACTCCTATTGCTGTCTGTGCTTTACTAAGGGCTTGATTTAGATATTGGTGAATGTGTTACTCCGTCACAATGTGATGGATATCCCGTCTGTCGAAATCCCATTATGTATTATGAGATTTAGATTTTGGCGGACAGGATATCCGTCATCGCCAGGCCCTAAGTCTTTGTGCAAGTGAGGATTACCGAGATGTACCTGTTCTAGGAGGGGGGAATTTACACTGTTGTGGTCTGAACTTTACTAAGTCTTTGTAAAACGTACGTTTACAGTGATGTACTTATTGTATGAGAGGTAAACTTCTGTTGTTCCTGTCTGGCTTTATTTTGTGCTTATGCATGTGAAGTTTACAGATGTACCTCATGTGTGACGGTGAGACTTCTCTTGCTGCCATCTGCACTTTAAATATTCTTTTGTGAGTGAACTACAAAGTGTTGTACCTGATGTATGAGGGTGAAACCTACTGTGTTACTGTCTATGTTTCATTCAGTTTTTGGGCAAGTGCTGTTTACAGAGAGGTACCACTTGTATGAGAGGTAAACTTCCACTGTTGCTGTCTGTACTTTACTTTGTGGTTATGTGAGGTTTGTTCTGTCCATTTAATCTACGTGGATCTTTCTCTTTTTGATCACCTGTTTTTTGTTTTTTTTACTGTGGGTGAGCCTCACAACTGGTGTCTCACCCACGGTAATCACACATTAAATGGATTGTGCTGTGCTTGCAGCCAGTGTCTGCCTTTTAATATAAGGCTGCTTCAACACAGCAAGGGTGAAGGGGCAGTTGTCTGGTTACTCGTAAACACATGTGCACATGTGTGGGGACTGCGCGTGTGAAACGACCACCGTGCACATATCAATAACTGATCATTGGAAACCTGGCGCAGAGGAGAATCTGCATGGTTAGCTATTGTCCTGGAGTAGGCCTTACAATATTAGTGGACACTCACAGGGAAAGTCAGTGTGGTTTACTGTTTTGTCTGCACTGACACTTAGGCCCTCATTACAACAGTTGTAACCGCCGTGCGGCCGCCAATGTGGCCGCACTCCCGCGGTGGCCATTAGGAGATCCCCACTGGGCCGGCGGGCGGAAACTGAGTTTCCGCCCGCCGGCCCAGCGGGGATGTCGGCCGCAACACTGGAGCCGGCGGTGTTGCGGCGGTGCGACGGGTGCAGTTGCACCCGTCGCGCTTTTCACTGTCTGCTATGCAGACAGTGAAAAGCTTCATGGGGCTGTGGCAGGGGGCCCCACGACTCCCCTTTCTGCCAGCCTTTTCATGGCGGTTCCTACTGCCATGAAAAGGCTGGTGGGAGGGAGACTCGTAATCCCCTGGCCAGCGCTGTGCCAAGATGGATTATGCTAGTCCCAAATTGATATACGTGCATTTTACAGATCACCCAGAACTGTCATATTTCTCTGGCACAGGTCACGATCAGAGCCCGAGCCTTTTGTCACCTTGCTGGGCCAAGTTAATTACACTGCTCTCCAGCAGGAGGAACAATGACCTCCCCACGCTCCAGCAGGAGGAACAAAGGCCTCCCACACATATTAACAAGCAATTAACAGTGCTTCACTCAGCTCCTGAGGAGGAATTGGTGGGGATGAAACTCTGCTTCTGTTAATTAGCTGTCACACTGTTCGAGGTATGGAAGAGCCCAAGCCCAATGAACCAAGGATGGAGCCCAATCCTACGAAGCCAACACAGGAGTGGATTCCTCTTTGAAGTTTGGTGGGAAAGGCCCTGGCAGTGATGTCAGCGAGGGGCGTAGTTGAAGCCACCAGAGGAGATGTGACCAGTGACTCCTAGATGGTGCCATATTGATTTGTTCCAGCATGCCATGTAGGAGGGTTGAGACAGGGGTGGAAAGACGATGTAGCACCCTAGGTCGGCCAGGGATGCCTGGCTTCTAGAACATTCCACTCTCACTTACAAACCCTTGTACAAGTAGAAGAAAGTGTTGTTTGTTGGAGCTGGACATTGGAATTGGATGGTGGTTGCCAAGGACAACTGGAATGAGAAACCCTGATGCCCACTTGGACTAAGTGCTCAGCCTACAGTTACCACAAGACCAATGGATCTCTCTCCAGGACCAGGGAAGCTGACCCCTTTACACCCCTAAGCTGAGGGAAGAAAAGGACTTCTGCTCCCCCACAGGAGAGAAGATCCAGAGAACAAGAAATGGGGAAAAGGCTGGTGTATGAAGAGAGTGGAACCAGCTTGCTGCACAGTGTACAGGAGGCTGAGGAAAAGGCTCCAGATGGCTAGGGCTCACCACCAGGAGCAAAATGAGCCCAAAATTGTGACGAACGGCCTAAAGGGGCCAGAGCAGTGCTTAATTTTTGCTTGTTGTTTCCGGCGGAGAAAGAGAAAAACGAAAAAGCGTTCAAAGGGAGAGAGCAGAAGGCTGCAACGGTGAGCTGAAGAGGCAGGGATTGGCTATAAATGGATTAAAGAGGCCCGAAAAGGCTTTAGGATTACGCTGCCTTGATGTTCTGTTTGCACATTTAATTGCAGCAACCGTGTGTTTCACACCGGCACGTTTTTATTTACAAATTAAGCACTGGGCCAGAGGTATGCAGGAAAGAAGGATTTGACCTTTGACACCTCCCCACCCCCCAATAGCTGGGAAACAGAGTGAGGCCCAAGTCTGAAAATCAAACCCCCCAGGGGGGCAGGGCTGACGGGGGCAACAAAAGTGGAATTCATGATTTATGAACCCTCAGAGGAGGTTTGTGTTTTGCCCCCTCCCCAATCTCTTGAGGCCCGGGGTTCCTCGCCCCTGGGTCGGTTTATGTAGGCAGGGGACCAGGACCCCATCTCTGAGCCACTACCACCAAAACAAACTGGGGGAGGGGCTCCATTGCACCAACAAAAAACAGAAGCAAGGCGCCCAGGGCGCAATCCCCTGGTCCCCAACATGCAGAGGGACAGGGGGAGCGCCATTGCATCCCCCCGAATTGAGGGAAGGGTCCTGGGACCCCATCTTTGTGCCCTGAGTAAAAAGGGGGCTTGGGGAGTGGGATTGCACTCCTCCACAAAATGGTGGTTCGCTCACCCTCACACTCAAAGAGAAAAGCCGCAGCTAGAGACGCTTATTCAAAATTCATACTTCCAGCCAAGTAGCACCCTATAATGTCCTGCGGGGATGAAAGTGAAAAAGTTTTCCCCTTGTTTTTGGTGGCACCAAGATGGCAGGGGTCTCTGCAATGAGAAAAAGAGAGCACAGGGGACTGCAGGAGTGCAGTAACTCACTCCAAGGAAACCTAAAGGATTTTTAAAGGTGAGCCTAAGTTTATTGGATCTATGAAAAGATGACCACACCCCCCCCCATTTCCCACCCCATCCCCCAGCTCTCTGCCTCTAAGTCAAGCACTCCCAAAGCTGCAACTGTTGTTGTATAGGCTGGGAGTGCAGTAACCTCTTGGTCGGTTTTATGGTTGCAGCTTTTCTGGACAATGTTTATTTAAGAAAGATATAGGCAAATGTTTATGTTTGTACAATGCTTTATTTAAAAGTGTTGTTTACAAAGCTTTATTTAAACATGTTGTTATAACTGACTAATGATTATTCCTGAAGGGCTGCATTGCTGCTGATGGTTGTAATGCTTGATTGCTTATAATGAGTGTAGATGGATTATGGTTACTGAAGTCAGGGATGGAATAATGTAGTGTGACATGTGATTCTGGTTTCTATATGTGGTAGCACTGACATTATTTAAGTGGCACCCGTACGCTTCTGTGCCACACCGTATGGGAGAGGGGTTACTGTGATTTGTGGAGTCATGACCCTCTAGGGGTCAAATGAAATATTACCAAAGGTGTTTTCCACCAGCCTCATATATATTTATAAATTAATGTGTAGTATTAAGTGTTGTGTGTGTAATAAATGTACTTTTCCTTTTCTAAAGAAAAAGGGCAGACTAGACAATCATTTACTGAGTGTTATTATTGTGTGCCAGCGAACGATGATTACTAGACCACACCACCTCCTCTGAGTAGGCTGTCTACTGCTCTGCTTTGTTACCCTGAGAGTCGAACGCTACATCGGGGTGTTTGGTTCCAGTGAAGAGGTGATTGTGGCCCGACTACTTGTGCTTGCCGCACAGCTAATGGCCTGTTACCTTACAAACAGCAGTAAGCCTGACTTATTTATTGTGTAAATCATGTGAAAACCAACAGGCCTTTACAAGTGGACTGATAGGACACAGTGTTAAAGCTTGTAGGTGGGCATTTTAGATCTGGTTACTTCTTTGACAGACCCACTGGTAGAAGCTTTGCGCTGTGATACTCCTTCCTAGGACCTCTTAGGAGAGCCAGGCAGATGTACCTGTCAGCCAGTCCCTGGTAATATTTGTTTAAAAACTCTAGATACTTATAAATACCTGAAGGATCTTTCAGTAGCCCCCTTCCTGTATGTTTATCATTCACATTCTGCTCTTACCTAACACAGCATACGGCATTGGGCAGCAAGTTACCCGATTTCAAGAGCCAGAGGGTTAACCCATTTCATGGACCAGAGGGTGAACCCATTTCACGGGGCCGAGGGTTAACCCATTTCATGGGGCAGCGGGTTAGTCCATTTCATGAGGCAGCGGGTTAGTCCATTTCATGGGGCACTGGGTCACTCCATTTCATGGGGCAGCGGGTCACTCCATTTCATGGGGCAGCGGGTTAGTACATTTTTATGGGGCAGGGGGCTATCCCATTTCATGGGCCAGAGGGTTAACCCATTTCATGGTTCAGAGAGTTAACCCGTTTCACGGGCCAGAGGGTTAACCCATTTCATGGGGCACTGGGTTTTCCCATTTTACGGGTCAGAGGGTTAACCCATTTCACAGGACAGAGGGTTAACCCACTTCATGGGGCACTGGGTTATCCCATTTCACTGGGCAGCGGTAAGTCTATTTCATGTGGCAATGGGTTGGCCCATTTCTGCCACTGAGAGTAAGGGCAGTTTGACTGATCGCATGTGCACATCCAGCTGAAAATGAGTGTTGTTCAGTGTCTGGACTAGTGGTCAATCTTTTACTTGTCCATGTTTTGCTTGTGTGAACCAGTCACAGGTAGTACAGTTGCTTTTATCTTAAAACACCAAGACGCCCTTTTCTCCCCTTTTGTTGAGATCAAGGAGAGCTGCATGGCACTCTTAACCTTATATCTTGCCAGATGGTGCAATGGCTCAGTTTGTTTAAGTACCATGGGCCATGGATCTCCAGGTCATAAAAAGACAAATACCGGTAATGCAGGTTGAATATTTTATGCAAATTAATAGAATACTCTGGACTTTAAAAATGAAAAAGAAAATTGTTCTAGTACAGCGTTGACCCTCCTCTGCAACACACCGGCTTTGAGAGGGATTCTGAACATACGAGAGCAAGTGGAAGGCAAAATCTACCTCTCAGCCTGACTCGTTTTTGGTGCAACAGCCCATGAGGACCTCAGGAGGGACCAGATGGCTCACACAGATTTGGTACGCAAATCCCACCAAAAAGGCCCCCTACTTTAACACAAATCAATGGGGAAAATACACTCTCCCAACATTTGTTTTCCAAATTTTAGCTTTTCCTGTTTACACATATTGTCATTATCCAGCAGTACCTTTGTGCTTCTGAGAATTACCAGTATCCTCCCATTAAAAGTACTAACTCCTGCTGAGAAGTACAGATGCTCTCCATTTAGCCCTGCAAAGTACCACGCATCAGGGGTTAGACTAACACATTTTAGTGCTGGAGTCCGCATCACTGCACCACAATTCATTAGTCACACATATTAGAGCTCTTGCAGCCGACATAGGTGCACTGAGGAGATGCATTCATAAAAGCAGTCATGGTGTTTAGGGTTGCCCTGTACTGCAGGCTGAGTGCCCAGCCAAAGTACCAGAAGGACACATTTCCCTCTAAAGTGCGCACCTGAGCAGCCACTCATCTTCATTTAAAATGCAGCGCATAGAAACATTTGGAGCGCGCAGTCCTTGCATTCAGGATAATTAATGATAAAGGCTTTGATGTCAATGTTCGATCATTTGAGCGCTGATAAACCTTTTTTCATCTGCCCGGCATTTCTTTCATGTTAACTGTAAAAGTGAAATAAAGGCTGGAAATTAAGGGCGGCATGGCTAGTATTCAAAGTCTTGCAGGGGAAAATGTCCCATGTTTTCATTTCTAAATGGAATGGTGATGCTTCTCCTAAGAACAGTTACTTTCTCAGAAGAAAATGCATTCTCATGTCTTTTTTCATAATAAGCAGCTTGGATGCTTCATGTATTGTTCCTCATTTACACCTTTTCAAACTATACTGAAAGCAAAGAGATGGGCGGTGGGAAACGGCATTTCCAGCACAGCCATCTCTGAAGTTTCAGTGGGTTGATAAAAAAATAAAAATATTGTGAGGATGCCCCAAGGCCCCTAACACCTGTTTCTGAGGCTGGGGCTTACTACCAGTGCATAACAAACCCACTTTTCAGCCAAAGACTGTACTTGATGCACTCACCTCCTTCTGATGTGCCAGAAATCCAGCTATAGGGTGTGATTCTCAAAGGTAAAGTTAGAACAAAAGTCCAACTTAGACCTTCATTATTCACAGAGGTAAGGTTAGACCAAAAGTATAACTTAGACCAAAAGTATAACTTTACTACTTTTCAGTGTTCACAAAGGTAAGTTACTACTAGTAACTTTATTAATAGTGATTTACTAGTAGTGACTTTACTAGTAGTAAGTTTACTAGTAATAATCTTACTAGTAGTAACTTACCTTTGTGAATCGGGCCCCTACAGTACTGTGCTGCCTTAGGGCCTCAATAAGGACCTGCTGTCACGTTGGCAAACTTGCGCAGTGCACTGTGGCGAGGTTTTCACACCCGTTGTTGGTTTTATACAAAGATGATCTCTACAGCAAAGGTGAATTTCATGGATGTATATGTCAATTTTACAGCACCTCACTTTGGTCAATCTGTTTCTAAGACTTCTTATTGTAGGTGATATGCTAACTGAGGCCAGGGAGGTGAAGAGACGTTCCCAGTATCCCACAACATGTTAAAGAAGGGGACATATGTCATAAGGTGCATGCATCGGTCATAAAGAGTATACATGCTTGGAGGAGGTAGGTGTGTTTAAGCTGATTTCTATATTACATTTATATTTGAATTTCATATTTCCTTCTCCTTTAAATTTTTGTATTATTCCTCCAACTGTGTGAACAATGGCTGCTGTCTTAGGGCTAGAGAGCACTTTATAACCTCTGTCAATAAACAATGATGTATGTGTGCCAGCGTGTGTTTATGTCATGCATGTGTCAGTGTGTCTTTGACGATGGACTGTAAAGGTGGCCCTTCTAAGAAGAGTTGGCACAGTCCTAATGAAAGAGGAGCAGCCATGCTGCTTTGTCTATAAAAAGTACACACAGACTCGTCACAAGTGCTGGTCCCAATATGGTTGTGTTAACTAGGTAACTACCTTATATCATAAAGCGTCATCCCTGCTCCTGGCTTCCTCCATTCTATTCTCAGAATAAGCAATTTACATTACTAAAGGGAAAGATAAATAAATAAATAAATAATTATGTCGATCTGTAAGTCCCACTAAGGCCTTCTAAATGGCAGAAGAGATGAGGGTTGTTTTCTCACCAGATGGTTGGACCATCTTTACCATTTCAGTTGCTATGTGCTGTGTCTGTTCAGCCAAATGGAATGATGTGCACATGATGTGCACTGCACAGAAAGAGGAAAACAGCAGGAAAAGGGAATCTAGACCCAATTTGTGTCACAAACACTTCCAGGTCATGGACAGGACTGCCGCCGGGCTTGTTGGAAGACCCACGTTTGGTCTCCATTTTAGATTTCAGTTTTAGCTTGACATCTTTTCTGATTGTGACGTTTGGTATATTCTCCAACTAACATAACAATGTGCTGGTAGGCACTTATTCTTGGTAGACACTGCCGACCTGTAGTCTGCACAGTTAGTCCAGGGTAGTCCAATCAGAACGTGGTGCTCTCGTCCTCTCTTTCTGTGCTCGTTAGGAGACAACCTGTTTATGCCAGATGAACCAAAGTAGCTGTTCTGCACCTCTGTCACAGTGAGATAAGAATTTTTTTTAATTATATAAACAGCTTCCATGCTACACTCGGTGAAAGAAGCTCTTCACGGAAGATTATCTTGGAACTGTGACTGAGATGCAGCCCTGTTGATTCCAACCTCCATTCTGCAGAGGAAGATAACCTGACAGTCTTCCTGACTCCTAGGACAAATGTTTGGGGGTTAGACTATCCCAACTGATCTGGCAGAGGTTACTCCAGCTATGCTCTCTCTAGCATACTATTGGATAAAAGTAGGAGTTAGGTAATATTAGCAACAATTAACATGGTTAAATCCCTTGGGAATCAGAGCGTTCATGTTCGAGGCTACCAATAACATCGATTACCTTGGTCAGTTTAGGGGTTTGGATGTGTTACTGTGAGCGAGCCTAATAAAACGAACAAACTTTTACTGATAATATATGTAGACTGATGGTTTGATTTAGATATTAGCAGACAAATCACTTTGTCACAATGTTGACAGATCACCCATCCACCGAAATCTAAATCCCATTATATCCTATGGGATTTAGATTTTGGCAGACAGGATATCCATCACTGTTGTGACAGAGTAATTTGTCCGCCCAGATCAAAATCAGGCCCGAAGTCTATGGGGGTCATTCTGACCCTGGCGGCCGGTGACCGCCAGGGTCACCGACCACGGGAGCACCGCCAACAGGCTGGCGGTGCTCCCTCGAGCATTCTGACCGCGGCGGTTCAGCCGCGGTCAGAAACGGAAAGTCAGCGGTCTCCCGCCAACTTTCCGCTGCTCGGGGGAATCCTCCATGGCGGCGGAGCGCGCTCCGCCGTCTTGGGGATTCTGACACCCCCTACCGCCATCCTGTTCCTGGCGGGTCTCCCGCCAGGAAAAGGATGGCGGTAGGGGGTGCCGCGGGGCCCCTGGGGGCCCCTGCAGTGCCCATGCCAATGGCATGGGCACTGCAGGGGCCCCCGTAAGAGGGCCCCGCAAAGTATTTCAGTGTCTGCAAAGCAGACACTGAAATACGCGACGGGTGCAACTGCACCCGTCGCACCTTCCCACTACACCGGCTCCATTCGGAGCCGGCGTCCTCGTGGGAAGGTAGATTTGCCCTGGGCTGGCGGGCGGCCTTTTGGCGGCCGCCCGCCAGCCCAGGGCAAATCTCAAAATACCCTCAGCGGTCTTGTGACCGCGGAGCGGTATTTTGTCGGGGGAACATTGGCGGGCGGCCTCCGCCGCCCGCCAATGTTAGAATCACCCCCAATATATTGTGAAGTTATTGTTGTTACACACACTACGGACCCACTGTAAAACAGTATTTAAATTCCTTACAATTTTTACTGCTCAAGGGCTTCAATTTGCCACCCCCGTTCTGTCCAAATACTCCTTGAAGCAGAGGATGTTAATCATGGCAAAGCCACAGTAAAACATGACGTGCCTGTTTAACATCTCACCATATTGTACCAAATGATATCCTGTTGCCAAAGGGAACCCCATATCTGGCACTTCTGTTGTAATTACTGTGGACCAGTCCCCTCAAATCATACAGCCCTGGTTACAAGTGTGATTCCGCACACAAAAGAGAAAAGTGCACTCACAAACATTCTGTTACCGCTCAAAGAGGGTACAAATTAGAGGGAACATTGCATCAAGAGCCGGGTCAAGTGGGGTGAGCGTTGCTAGGCTACTAATTGTCAAAACAGCTTTGGTAAATAAACAAATGGACCTGCCTCTCTGGGCCAAGTGGATCTGACGTTGCAGTGCATCGATGACAACAATATTAAATATGGTTCCCTTTTGTTTTCAACATGTCCTGGTGCCTAATGAGTGACTCAGGCAGTCTGTGTTTCTCCTGCTGTGTTGTGCGCCCGAAGCCGGACAAAGTGGTGCGATGCAACTCTGTGCTTTTTGTGGCACTGACCTGCAGGTGGTCGTGCTTGCAGGCTGGGCACCGGCCTCAGGATGTTATTACCAATATTGGGCCTGATTTAGAGTTTGGTGGAGAGGGTTACTCCATCACCAATGTGACGGATATCTTGTCCACCATATTACAATTCCATTATAGCCTATAGAACTTGTAATACAGTGGATGGAATATCTGTCACGTTAGTGATGGTGTAAGCCCTCTGCCAAATTCTAAATCAGGCCCATAGCCAAATATGAAAACCATCCAAGGCCACCAAGGGAAGGCCTCCTGGAAGGTGCCTGAGCCTGCAATCAGTCTGGCACAAGTCAGTCTGCATACTGGTGGCCCCCCGCACGGCCCCAGAACTCTGCTGTCTCAGCCCACCCTGGCCACTGACCACTGGCTGGCATAGGTGAGTCTCTCAAAACAGCTCCAAACTGAATGCAGTGTGGACCTTGTCAGAGTGTGGGGTGGGGGCAGCGTACATTTGAAGACCTAGCTAAAAATGTCACAGTAATTCTGTCACTATTTTTGTTGGTCTTTGCAATTCAGCTAACTGCATTTTAAAAATGGTACCCACACACACACACACACACACACTTTAAAATGAAATATGAATGCAAGTTGAATAATCAGCGGGGAATGCACTCTTTTACATTACAAAGCTTCAACTTTTTTCAAACACAAACTGTTGTTTTAATCACTTCCACTGTACTACAAAGAAGAACTAGGAGATAATAATATTGTGTGTTCTCTATTTTGCTTAACTCATGGAAGAATATATCATCAGGAATGTTGTAGATGGTTATGTGATCTGCAGTCAAGTGCTGGCTGGCTGCAGATCTGTCCTATTCTCTGTGACATTTCTCTGTACTTCCAATAAATGGTTTTAATAAGATTAAAGTGGGTCTGGTATTGTGAGTCTGAAAGAGGAGACTTGCTGTGTGGTAACAATGGCCTGGATGGGGGCAGGCTCTCAGAACATATCACCAACCACCACCCCTGTGCACGTTAATTTATTGCACACTGCTCCATTACACCTACAATAGTGAAAACCTGATGGGTCCTGGTCTGTCTCTCCATCACTGTGAAAGAAATTTCACATTTTCAGACATTAGCCTTTTAAATTTACAGCTCACCATCATTTTGATTTGCAATAAGATTTATTTGAGCAAACCTAGCCATGTTTGTGGTGCTGCTGAGTTCCACATGCAAAACCGCTGCTCTACTGCCTCAGGTGAGCGTAAGTCTGATAAGTAATACAATCACTGCAGACGTATGTGCGCGTAACCAGAGAGAAACAGAATTTAATCCTGGCTGGAGCAGTGGCGAACACTGACTCGTACATCAATAGTGCTACAAGGTTCCAGCCTGGGATTGAAAGCCGTGTGAATATGCAAGTCATTATTTCAAAATTGTATTACACTCAGGAAAAGATAGGCTGCTGTGAAATGTGTAGAGGTTTAGTTTAAATTTAACAACTCCTTTCCAAATATCAGAGGCGGCTCCTCCACAATGGCGGATGGGAGTTGCCCCCGTGGGCAACAGCCAGCAGATGAAAAATAAAACAATAGCTTACTATTAGTGGATTTTTCATCTGCTGGCTCAACCAGCAGTGCAGTGAGGTGCGGGTCTGGGCCATGAGAGGGGGCAGGAGGAGAGAGTGCACCTAAGTGTGCATGTGTGTTTGGCCTGCTGTCTTAGGCCAGCCAAACACACACACGCACTTAGGTTTCTCCAACCCAGCTGTGTACACAGACAGGCTGGAGAAACTGCACAGACCCCAGGAGTGTCTGAGCAGCAGTCCAAGCCACTCATACCAATCTTGACGCTGCTTTTATCCTACGTTTAGCATGAAAGCAGCACCAGGATTGCTAAGGAGCCTGTGCTGGTGTTCCTGTGAATGCTGGGACACCAAAAGAGAAGCGAGGCGGCAGGAGGCGGCGGCAACGACAAGAATGGAAAGTGGGTTTTTTTTGTTTCCCCCCACGTTGCCTTTGGCCGTCCTTGACATTGCGGTAGCCCCTTCTGCCAAATATACAGATAATACACAAAAGTAATTGTATATAGAGTAACATTGGTAGAAATCTGACATTATGAAACCTCAATTATTTCCATCAATGCAGGTGCTTCTGTATGTGAATGTGCGTGTTTAATCAGAGACAAATAGAAATGAATCCTGGCTGGGGTAGAGGGGAATTGAACATTGAACTGGTGTATTTATAGTGCTACAAGGCCCCTGCAAGCAACAAAAAGCACTGTGAATATGCAAGTCATTATTTTAAAAAAGGCAGAGGTTTGGTGACTTTCTATTCCAAGGGGTTTCCAGCAGTTTCAAGGCTTTTTAGAGCTTCTCAGTGTTCAAAAGCATGTCATTTCTGATATTTGTCTTTTTCCGTGTATTTCAATTCTTGGTTTTACTCACAAAAAGGTGTCTCTTTAACTGTCACACATTTGGGAGTTGAATGTCACTCATAACTGGACCATACATGCCAACTGACTTGATTCAGGCGGGAGTCTCGTGAATCTTTTACAGCCAAAAATGGCTTGATTTTGACTGTCTCCCACTTGAAATTGTCTCTGCTGCAACAGAAGACAATGAGAGAAATACATTCTCCGATTATTATTATTATTATTTTTTAAACGCCCACTTTCCTTTCCTAAAATGTGTGGCCTGTATGGTGTACTGAAACCCATGCTAGTGTCACAGATAGGCAGACTGAAAACTTGGCAGCTGTGTCGTTTTCAAACTAAATAAGTGCAGATACTCGGGCTGACAGCACCTGCCCTGCCCATTCACAAATCTGAGATAATTCATTTGGGATGTGTCAGGGGCATGCATTGGCAATTAACAACCACTGTAAATTTGGCACGTGGTCACGCGCACCATGGCACAGCTGGCAGCAGGTACTTTCGTGCATATCTAGACCTAGTCTGCGTACCTCCTCGGAGCTCTGGCACTGTTTGCCACTTGCACTTTATGTTTCCCACCAGGGGAAACAAAGCAGCCTTTAAAAGACAACTTTAAAAGACATGCCCGGTTATTTCGGGGAGACCTTCTGCATGAAAGGCGCCAACATCAGCCTCACGTGACCAGTTCTGCCGGATGCGCATGCGCATGTCCTCGGCTAGCTAGGGTGGGTGATCAGTAGTGACGCGGGTGCAGTCTCGCGCAGGCCCGCGCCTGTTGCCGGGCGCGCGTGCACCAGGCGCTGCCAATGGAAACCCCGAAGGCCTCTGGAAGATGGGGGGGGAGGCGCCGGTTGCTGTGGAAACCCCGCCGGCTTTGGCGGGAAAACTCTGGCCTCGCGCCGCCCAGCGTGACGCACCGCCGCCCGCTCACGCCTCTGCCGCAGTGAGCGCCGCGCGCCCGGTCTCCGTGGCAACGGAGCACGCAGGTGACGGCAGCAAGCGGAAGGGCGCGTGCCCCCTCCCCGCCGGCGCTATTTATAGGCGCAGGTAGCGCCGCTGCCGGAGAGGCGCGAGGAGGCGCTGTACCAGCCCAACCTCTCACAAGAGTAAACCGACGGCTGTCGTGCGTCACCTGCCTGGTGATAACGGGCACTGACGTCTCCAGACAGCGCCCAGGCCGTGCCCTATCTGTAGTGCCCCCCCCGGGCCCCGCCACCACAGCTGCTGCATGTGCCAGTAACGGGCATCGCTCCCTGCCACGCATCCCTCACTGCAGAGCTGTCTTGTTTGCTCAACAGCTTTACATATATATCTCTATATATCTGTAAGGCTAAAAAGATTGCATAGTCCGATCCAAACAATTTAAGCTAATTTGTGTGTGCACTCAATCTCCATACTTGTAAAGCGCGCCTATAAACCCCGGGTATCCAGGCGCTCACAGGTGTTGCCGGGTGTCCGAGCTACTCATCGAAGAGCCATGTCTTGAGTTTTTTTCTGAATTCGAGGAGTGTGCGGACGGTGGGGAGGGGTCGTTCCAGTTCTTGGCAGCTGGGTGGGAGAGAGATCGCCCTCCGCAGCGACCGCGTCAGATTCTCGGGACGTGGGCTGGGGCAAGCGATCTCCAGCGAGCTCCCTGGTTGACTTGTGGAAGGAGAGTCTCTGGTGGATTAGATCGGGTCCGATGTTGTGGAGGGCTTTGTAGGCAATGGTGGGAACTTTGAATTTGCAACTCTTGTGACTGAAAGCCAGTATAGACATCTGAGGTGGGGCGTGATGTGCGTTCTTCTGGGACGGACTAGGACGAGTCTCGCTGTTGCGTTCTGGATGGTCTGGAGGCGGTGAATGAGCTTGGCGGGGAGTCCAACGTGAAGGGCTTTTCCATAGTCAAGTCTGCTGGTGATGATGGCTTGAGTGACCATCTTTCTGGTTTCAAGGGGGATTCATTTGAAGATCTTCCGTAGCAGGCAGAGGTTGTGGAAGCTGGCAGAGGCCACTGCGTTTATCTGCTGTTCAAAGGTGAGTTTGCTCTTGATGATGATGCAAAGGTTGTGGTCGTGGTCCGTCAGTGACGGGGATTGTCCAAGTGGAAAGGGGCATCAAGAGTCGTCCCACGGGGAGGGGTTGTCTCTGAAGATGATCACTTTCACCTAGTCCGTATTCAGGTTCAGACAGCTAGATTTCATCCAATCGGCGACGTATGTCATGGCGTTGCTGAAGTTGTCTCTGGTGGTGGCTCGGTATTCGGTGAGTTAGAGTATTAATTTGGTGTCATCAGCATAAGAGATGAGTCCATGGGAACGAACAATCTCAGCCAGCGGCGTCACGTAAACGTTAAAGAGGGTGGGGCTGAGAGAGGTTCCCTGAAGCTCGTCGTATATGTTGCTCTTAGGTTCGGAGGTGAAGGGTGGGAGGCGGACCCTCTGAGTGTGGCCTGTGATGAAGGCATAGATCCATTTGAGGGCACTGCGTCAGATCCCGATGTGGTGGAGTCTGATAGTGAGGGTGAAGGCGGAGATGGTGCTGAATGCAGCAGAGACATCTAGGAGGATCAGGGCTGCTTTCTCTGCGCGGTCGAGGAGGCACCTGATGTTGTTCGTTTGCGGCTATAAGTGCAGTCTTAAAGCAGTGGTTGGAGCAGAAAACGCATTGTGAGGAGTCAAGTAGGTTGTGTTTTTCCAGGTGTTCAGAGAGCTGTTTGTTGATGGCTTTTCCCAGGACCTTGGCTGGAAAAGGGAGCAAAGAGATAAGGGGGAGGGTAACTTTTGAGTTTGCTAGGGTTGGCAGAGGATTTCGTCAGGAGTAGCTTGACCTCTGCATGTTTCCATCCTTCGGGGATGGTGGCAGTCCTGATGGAGGTGTTGAAGAAGGGAGAGAGGATGCTGCTAATTTCCTTCTGGCCCAGGTTGAAGATGTAATGTGTGCGTGGGTCGTTGGGTGAGCCGGAGTGGGTTGAGATCATGTGGATGGCTGTTTCCTGGATGGATAGTGGCTTCCAGTTGGGGATGAGGTGGCTGGGAGAGTCCTCCAATGGGGTCAGTAGGTGTTCGATGCTGGTGAGTTGGGGTTGAAAGTTCCTGTAGATTGCTGTGATTTTGTCATGGAAGTAGTCGGCTAGGGAGTCGCTGAGGGCCTGGGTGGGTTGGATTGTGTTTTCAGTGGCTACTGGGCAGGAGAACTCTTTAACAATCTTGAAGAGTTCCTTCGGGCAGTTGGTGATCTTTTTTGCTTTTTTGAGGCAGAGAGGATATTTCTTCAGTGCATCTTTAAAGGTCGTCCAGTCTGTGGGTCCTTGCTACAACGCCACCATTTTTCTAGCCTTTTGCATTCTCTCTAGAGTGTGTGTAGTTTGGGAGAGAACCATCTTGCGGGCTTGCTGATCTTTTGGGGGCGGAGCTCTTTATGGGGGCAACTTTGCTGACACTGTTGATGATCTATTCGGAGAGATTGCCGGTGTCTTGCTCGAGGTCGCCAGAGAGGATGTGTTTGCTGGCCCCAAGAGTCTTTGTGACTTTTCCCCATCTGCGGAGAGGGGGAGGTGGGGGTATGTTGGGTGGCTTCGGTCTGCTGGTTATGGCAAAGTGTACCAGGTGGTGGTCGGTCCCTGTGAGTTCAGTTGTGTGACTGACCATGATTTCTTTGCTGGATATTGAAAATGGGGTCCAGGGTGTGGTCTGCGGCGTGTGTGGAGCTGGTAATTGGTTGTTTGAGCCTGATGTTGCTTAGGTTGTCCAGGAGATTGGTGGTGTTATGATCACTGGGGTCGTCTAAATAGAAATTCAGGTCTCCTAGGAATTGGTAGTCTGTCAAGTCGATGGCTAAGGGGGCAATGAGGTTGGTGATGGTCCTGCAGAACGCGGGACGGGGGTCTGCACGCAAGGGTTCCCCTGACGGTTGTTTTGGCGTCAATTTGGATAAGGAAGTTTAGGTGTTCCATTAGGTCGAACACCTCATCTTCGAAGATGGTGCACAGGAGGTTGTCCTTATGCATGATGACGATGCCTCCTCTTTGCTTGTTGTGGTGGTCTTTGTGGATCAATTTGTAACATTGCAGGGTGGCGCAGATAATGTTGGGGCTGAGGCGGGCGTGAGCCAGGTTTTGGTAATGAACATCAGGTCCGGTCTGAGCACACAACCACATGTATACATACATGCCAACAAACCTCATTCAAGTAGGAGACTCTTTATTTTAAAATCCAATCAATGTATTTAATTTAGGGGTCTCCCGCCAGAAATTGGTCCAGCTTGAGTACAAATCAGTGGGGAAAATAAATTCCACTGCTAATTTAGTTTTTCTGCTTCACAATTGTTGGCATTTATGGATACAGATATAACCGTTATAGATGGCCCCACCACTTTTATCTGTGGCCCAATGTGTGCCCTTCCCCACTTACATTTCACATCGCCAGACGCCACTGATAACGATCAAGCCTGACAAATCACCTTACCCGATGATTCCAGTAAATACCCAGGCTTACAGAGAACTACTGCAACGTAGCAAGTAAAGTCACTGTTGTGTTGTGTGAAAGGGAGAGAGCAGAACAGCACTATGGGGGTGATTCTAAGTCTGGCGGGCGGCAGAGGCCGCCCGCCAGACTTCCCCCTCCAAAATACCGCTCCGCGGTCGGAAGACCGCTGAGGGTATTCTGGGTTTTGCACTGGGCTGGCGGGCGACCGCCAAAAGGCCGCCCGCCAGCCCAGTGCAAAACTACCTTCCCACGAGGACGCTGGCTCCGAATGGAGCCGGCGGAGTGGGAAGGTGCGACGGGTGCAGTGGCACCCGTCGCGAATTTCACTGTCTGCAATGCAGACAGTGAAATTCTTTGTGGGGCCCTCTTACGGGGGCCCCTGCAGTGTCCATGCCATCGGCATGGGCACTGCAGGGGCCCCACGACAACCCATACCGCCATCCTGTTCCTGGCGGGCGAACCGCCAGGAACAGGATGGCGGTATGGGCTGTCAGAATCCCCATGGCGGATTCAAATGGGCAGCGGAAAACCAGCGGGAGACCGCCGGTTTTCCACTTCTGACTGCGGTCAAACCGCCGTGGTCAGAATGCCCAGCGGGGCACCGCCAGCCTGTTGGCGGTGCCCCCGTCATTTTAGCCCTGGCGGTCTTGGACCGCCAGGGTTAGAATGACCCCCTATAACTACTAAGATGTTCTGTAAGATGCTGTTCTGCTCTCTGCCTGCACTGACGCACTTTGGCTGCCACGCACCAATGCAGCACCCTTGCACCATAGCACAAGTTTGTCTGTATTGTCGGAAGCATATGTTTTGTTCTGGAACTTGCCCATTCCTAAGACAAAAACTAGGATTTAAGACGTTTCCCACTTTGTATGGGCACTCTTCCAATGCAGCACACATGCAAAGTGGGAAAAACAAGGAATGGTGAAAACATTTATCTTTTTATGCCTGCCTCGAGATGTCTACAATACTTTGTACTAATTGATTTGCATAACAACCCATCAGTGATTACATGGGAATGCCCATGAACCACCACGGAATGCCCCCTTGATGCAAAGTAAAATGTATGCATGGCGGCACATTGCACAGCTGTGCCTTATTTTGGGTTACAGTCCAACATAATTTGCGATTTGCACTGATTTGTAGATCCCACCACAACACTTTGCTTTAGGTTCATGTTAAAACAGTAAAGTAAACCCAAAGCAAATTGTTTGTAAATATAGGCCATAATTCTGTCCATTTCCATCCATCCTGATATGCGTCACGCCAGCTAGTGATAATAGGTGAACATACTACTGTGTCAATGTACCTCAACCCTGAGGTGCAGATGCGTCAACCCACCCAGTTATACCAATAAATATGCAGCTCTGTCAATGTACGTCACACCTGAGGTGCGTCACCTCATGCAGTGATGACAGTAAACATGCAGCTCTGTCATTGTATCTCAATCCTGAGATGTGTCACCCTGTCCAGTAATAATAGGTGAACATACTACTGTGTCAATGTACCTCAACCCATAGATGCGTCACCCCACCCAGTGATAACAGTAAACATGCAGCATTGCCAATGTATCTAACATCTGACATATGCCATTGTACTCAGTGATAACAGTAAATGCACAGTTCTATCAATTTACCTCCAACCTGAGAGGTGCCCCCCCAACCAGAGATAACAACCAACAAACAGCTGTGTCAATGTGCCTCAGACCTGATGGGCTTCATCTCTGCCCAGTGATAACAGTAATCATGCGGTACTATCAAGTTACCTCTAAACTGATGTACTGTCTTACTCAGTGATGCCAGTAAATACATAGCTCTGTCAGGTTACTTTCACCCTGAGATGCATACAGCTCACTCAATGTACCTCAAAACTGAAAAGTGACACCATACACATTAATAACATTAAACATATAACTGTCAATGTACCTCAAATCTGAGATATATACAATACTTAGTGATAATGGTAAATACAGAGCTCTGTCAATGTACCTTACCCAGACATGTATCACCATACCCAGTCATACCAGTAAACAGGCAACCTGCCAATGTACCTCAACGTTGACTTGTATTCACCAGTCTCAATGCCGATGTTACAGTATTGGATCCACACACAGCTCTGTCAACCCAACTATCCAAAAAATCCAAAAATGCGGCTCTCTAACACTGGGTTAAATAAAGAACATTCAATAGTTCATTTTGCTCAATTTACTTGATATGCATGTTTTATTAAATATTTCCTTTAGTGTGGACTCTACCCGTCTAGGTTTCAGAGCAATGTACAAGTCTTTGCAATAACAGAAGCAGAAGAAGAATAAATGTTCGTAAATAGATATCTGTGTGTAACCAGAAGACGTGTATGAAGATGGGTATATGTCCTTTCCTCCGGGATCACATGTAACTTGCTGAGCAGCGATATGAACCCCCGCATGGACATCTCAGCAAATCATCTTTCTGAGAAGGGGTTAAAAAACTATCATTGAGATGATTTATATGAATGTCTAGATTATAGACCTGTAATCTTCATTAGTCAGATTTTGAATTCCCCATCCTAATACTTAAGTAATGCAGATCGGATCCCTAATGCTGATTATTTGTCATGGGAGAACAAGGATCATGTGTGTGCGCTGTGACATAAGCCTGTCTCACAAATTGAAGTCTAGTTTCACTGGGCAGGACGCCTACAGAGCTACCTTCATAGTGGTGGAAGGCCACTGCCTTTACCTGGAGTTAAGCAGCACAAGTGTGGTAGTGGGAGCATAGTACGCAGTGAAAGTAGTGGTGAATGTTTTACTCTGAATCACTAGAGTGTTCCCAGATTCCCCTGCCAGTGCACCGACACAGTCCAGGCGCACTGGTCCTGCATATCCGTAGGTGGTACTCTGAGGTGCAGACGTTGAGTATCCCTTTTTCAACTAGGTAAATGCTTTGAAGTCAGGGATGGATCAAAGGGTATTCCTTTGAACCACAGATGTCTCCCCTAAATTTCCTTCCTGTCTGCCCTGGGGTTCTAGAATGCAGATCTGTATCTTTATGGGTGCTAGGCTCTGGCTCCGGGATGCCAAGTGTCACAACCTCTCCCCCCATCTATCTGGCTAGGCCCCAAAGGGCAGAGTGAAATATAAATCAAGCACTCATCTAGATACTAGTTCACCCTAGTATCTCAACAGCATGTCAACAAGAAATAACACTTAATTTTATAATTTTTTTAAAACAAACTTTCCATAGATTGTGTGTACAAAATTATCTAGCAGTATAGCATCACCAATAATTCCATATATTTCAAAGAGTTATTTTATTGTTGCCTTACTGTCCACAAGCGTGTCCATGTTGTCGTCACATGGATCCTGCTCAGTTAATCATATCACTGTCCAACAAAAGTAATTCACGTTAAGTCTTCACATCAAATCATCATTGAATCCGTCAAACCAGCCAACACATGTTTCGTCTGGGAAGTCTCCCATTTGACACTTCCCAGTCACAATGGTAACTCTAGCACAGACCCGGGTACTGCCAAACTACCTTTCCCGGGGTTTCACTGCAGCTGCTGCTGCTGCCAACCCCTCAGACAGGTTTCTGCCCTCCTGGGGTCCAGCCAGGCTTGGCCCAGGAAGGCAGAACAAAGGACTTCCTCAGAGAGAGGGTCTTACACCCTCTCCCTTTGGAAAAAGGTGTCAGGGCTGGGGAGGAGTAGCCTCCGCCAGCCTCTGGAAATGCTTTGATGGGCACAGATGGTGCCCATCTCTGCATAAGCCAGTCTACACGGGTTCAGGGATCCCCTAGCCCTGCTCTGGCGCGAAACTGGACAAAGGAAAGGGGAGTGACCACTCCCCTGACCTGCACCTCCCCTGGGAGGTGCCCAGAGCTCCTCCAGTGTGCTCCAGACCTCTGCCATCTTGGAAACAGAGGTGCTGCTGGCACACTGGACTGCTCTGAGTGGCCAGGGCCAGCAGGTGACGTCAGAGACTCCTTCTGATAGGCTCTTACCTGTGTTGCTAGCCTATCCTCCTTCCTAGGTAGCCAAACCTCCTTTTCTGGCTATTTAGGGTCTCTGCTTTGGGGAATTCTTTAGATAACGAATGCAAGAGCTCATCAGAGTTCCTCTGCATCTCTCTTCACCTTCTGCCAAGGAATCGACCGCTGACTGCTCTGGACGCTTGCAAAACCGCAACAAAGTAGCAAAGACGACTACTGCAACCTTGTATTGCTGATCCTGCCGCCTTCTCGACTTTTTTCCTGGTGGTGCATGCTGTGGGGGTAGTCTGCCTCCTCTCTGCACTAGAAGCTCCGAAGAAATCTCCTGTGGGTCGATCACCGGTCCTCTGGGTCCCCTCTCAGCACGACGAACGTGGTCCCTGGAACTCAGCAACTCTGTCCAAGTGACTCCCACAGTCCAGTGACTCTTCAGTCCAAGTTTGGTGGAGGTAAGTCCTTGCCTCCCCACGCTAGACTGCATTGCTGGGTACCGCGTGATTTGCAGCTGCTCCGGCTCCTGTGCACTCTTCCAGGATTTCCTTTGTGCACAGCCAAGCCTGGGTCCCCGACACTCTAACCTGCAGTGCACAACCTCCTGAGTTGTCCTCTGGCGTTGTGGGACCTTCTTTTATGACTTTGGATGAGCTCCGGTTCACTCTTCTTCGTAGTGCCGGCACTTCTGCGGGTGCTGCTTCCTTCTGAGAGGGCTCCTTGTCTTGCTGGGCGCCCCCTCTGTCTCCTCACGCAATTGGCGACATCCTGGTCCCTCCTGGGCCACAGCAGCATCCAAAAACCCTAACTGCGACCCTTGCAGCTAGCAAGGCTTGTTTGCGGTCTTTCTGCGTGGGAACACCTCTGCAAGCTTCTTCATGACGTGGGACATCCATCCTCCAAAGGGGAAGGTCCTAGTCCTTTTCGTTCTTGCAGAATCCACAGCTTCTACCATCCGGTGGCAGCTTCTTTGCATCCACAGCTGGCATTTCCTGGGCATCTGCCCACTCCCGACTTGAGCGTGACTCTTGGACTTGGTCCCCTTGTTCCACAGGTACTCTCGTCTGGAAATCCATCGTTGTTGCATTGCTGGTGGTGGTCTTCCTTGCAGAATTCCCCTATCACGACTTCTGTGCTCTCTGGGGAACCTAGGTGCACTTTACACCTACTTTTTAGGGTCTTGGGGTGGGCTATTTTTCTAACCCTCACTGTTTTCTTACAGTCCCACCGACCCTCTACAAGCTCACATAGGTTTGGGGTCCATACGTTATTCGCATTCCACTTTTGGAGTATATGGTTTGTGTTGCCCCTATACCAATGTGCTCTCATTGCAATCTATTGTGACTGTACATTGATTGCATTGCTTTCTATTGCTATTACTGCACAATTTTGGTCTTGTGTACATATATCTTGTGTATATTTGCTATCCTCATACTGAGGGTACTCACTGAGATACTTTTGGCATATTGTCATAAAAATAAAGTACCTTTATTTTTAGTATATCTGTGTATTGTGTTTTCTTATGATATTGTGCATATGACACCAGTGGTATAGTGGGAGCTTTGCATGTCTCCTAGTTCAGCCTAAGCTGCTCTGCTAAGCTACCCTTTTCTATCAGCCTAAGCTGCTAGACACCTCTTCTACACTAATAAGGGATAACTGGATCTGGTGCAGAGTGTAAGTACCCCTTGGTACCACTACAAACCAGGCCAGCCTCCTACATTGGTTGTGCAGCGGTGGGATAAGTACTTGCAACTACTTACCACTTTGTCATTTTGTACTTTTCATAAGAGAAAAATATACAAAACAAGTTCAGTGTATGTACACCTAACCAAAAAGTTCTGCTTTTCTTCTCTTACTCTATTGCTAAGTGCTGAAAAGTACCTCTAAACTTTCAAAAAGTTTCTTAAAAGTTGAAAAAGTTTTTTTCTGTTCCTTAAAAAGTTCTGAAACTTTTTCTTTCTTTTTCTATCCCTTAAACCTTTTCCTATCATGTCTGGTACAGGTCAAACTCTGGATCTGGCCAGCACAGCTTATGACCACCTTAACTGGAAAGGTGTAAGGAGTCTCTGCATTGATAGAGGTTTAGGGGTAGGGAAGAATCCCTCTAGAGAATTGTTGGTTAATATGCTCATTGAAAATGATAAGGCCATAGCTGGCACATCTGGTGAGAGATTAGCAGATGGTTAACACTCTGATTCTGGGGTATCCCCAGCAAAAGTGTTAGATGAGAATCTTCCCAACCTGCCCCTTAGCAGGCCACCTAGCAGGGCTGGTACTAATGTGAGCTCTCATCACAGTAGGGATGTCATTCCTTTAGGCCAGGTTGTTAGAGTGCCAACTGTTAGGGACAGGTCTCCCTCTGTTCATTCACACCATTCTTCTGTGTCTAAGCATGCCCAACCCACCCACCCTGATGACAGAGTGTTAGAAAGGGAACTCAATAGATTGAGAGTTGAAGAGTCCAGGCTGAAGCTTAAAAAGCAACAGCTGGATCTAGACAGGGAATCTTTAGACTTAGAAAAAGAAAGACAGAGGTTGGGGGTTGGACCCCATGGTGGAAGCAGCAGTATTACAGATAGTAATCCTGTGAAAGAGCATGATTCTAGGAATCTGCACAAGATAGTTCCCCCTTACAAGGAGGGGGATGACATTAACAAGTGGTTTGCTGCACTTGAGAGGGCCTGTGTTGTACAGGGGGTCCCTCAAAGGCAGAGGGCTACTATCCTATGGCTATCTTTCAGTGGAAAGGGTAGGGATAGGCTCTTTACTGTGAAGGAAAGTGATGCCAATAATTTTACAGTTTTAAAGAATGCACTCCTAGATGGTTATGGCTTAACCACTGAACAGTACAGGATCAAGTTCAGAGAAACCAAAAAGGAGTCTTCACAAGACTGGTTAGACTTTGTTGACCATTCAGTGAAGGCCTTGGAGGGGTGGTTACATGGCAGTAAAGTTTCTGACTATGAAAGCCTGTATAACTTAATCCTGAGAGAGCATATTCTTAATAACTGTGTGTCTGATTTGTTGCACCAATATCTAGTGGACTCAGATCTGACCTCTCCCCAAGAATTGGGAAAGAAGGCAGACAAATGGGTCAGAACAAGAGTGAACAGAAAAGTTCATACAGGGGGTGACAAGGATGGCAAGAAGAAGGATGGTAAGTTCTTCAGACAAGGGTGGGGACAAATCTAAAAATGAGTCTTCATCAGGCCCACAAAAACACTCTGCCTCCCACTACCACAACCCCTACTGCTACACCTAGTGCCCCTAGTAATAGCAGTGGTGGTGGGAGCAAACCTACTAATAGCCAATGCAAGGGAGTAGCTGGGCTCACTTTTGGTAATTTAGTTGGGGTTGGTCTCGTTAGGGAGACCACAGAGGCTGTGTTAGTCTCTGAAGGTGCCATTGATTTGGCCACCTTGGTTGCTTGTCCCCTTAATATGGATAAGTACAAGCAACTTCCCCTAATACATGGTGTTGAGGTTCAGGCCTACAGGGACACAGGTGCCAGTGTTACCATGGTAATAGAGAAACTGGTCCACCCTGAACAACACCTACTTGGTCACCAGTCCCAAGTGACTGATGCTCATAACAACACTCTTAGCCACCCCATGGCTGTTGTGAATCTCAACTGGGGGGGGGGTTACTGGTCCAAAGAAAGTTGTGGTTGCCTCAGATTTACCTGTAGACTGTCTACTAGGGAACGATTTAGAGACATCAGCTTGGGCAGAAGTGGAGTTGGAGGCTCATGCAGCAATGCTGGGCATTCCTGGGCATATTTTTGCTTTGACAAGGGCTCAGGCCAAAAAGCAAAAAGGGCAGGGTGACTTGGATCCTGGAACAATGGACCAAGTGCTCCCTAAAGCTAGGGTTAGTAAAGGTAAATCACTACCTACTATCCCTCCCTCTACAGTAGATTCAACTTCTGAGGAAGAAGTTTTTCCCCCTGTGCAGAACCTTCACCAGAGGAGCTGGAAGCAGACACTGCTGAGCTTTTGGGTGGAGGGGGGCCTGCCAGGGAGGAGCTGAGTGTGGCACAGCAGACTTGTCCCACACTAGAGGGTCTAAGACAGCAAGCTGTCAAACAGCAAAATGGGGATGTCAGTGACTCTCACAGAGTTTACTGGGAGGACAACTCCTTGTATACAGAGGCAAGGGGCCCAAACCCTGGAGCTGCCAGGAGATTGGTTATTCCCCTGCAATACAGAGAGTTCCTCCTAACCCTAGCCCACGACATTCCCTTGGCTGGACATTTGGGGCAGATGAAAACATGGGACTGGCTGGTTCCCTTGTTTCATTGGCCTAGAATGTCAGAGGACACAAAGGAATTTTGTAAGTCCTGTGTCACCTGTCAAGCCAGTGGCAAAACAGGTGGCACCCCAAAGGCACCCCTTATCCCACTGCCTGTGGTTGGGGTTCCCTTTGAAAGGGTAGGAGTTGACATAGTTGGCCCCCTTGACCCTCCTACTGCTTCAGGCAATAGGTTTATCTTGGTGGTAGTGGACCATGCCACCAGATATCCTGAAGCAATTCCTCTAAGGACCACTACAGCTCCTGCAGTGGCAAAGGCCCTCCTGGGAATCTTTTCCATGGTGGGCTTCCCAAAAGAGGTGGTATCAGACAGTGGTAGCAACTTTATGTCTGCTTACTTAAGGGCCATGTGGAAGGTATGTGGTTTAACATACAAATTCACCACACCCTATCATCCACAAACAAATGGACTGGTTGAGAGGTTTAACAAAACTCTCAAAGGAATGATATTGGGACTCCCTGAAAAACTCCGGAGGAGATGGGATGTCCTGTTACCTTGCCTCCTTTTTGCTTACAGGGAGGTACCCCAAAAAGGAGTGGGCTTCAGCCCCTTTGAACTCCTATTTGGACATTTGTAAAGGAGGGTTGGGAACAACCTTTAAAAGCTCCTAAGCAAGACATAGTGGACTATGTACTTGGCCTAAGATCCAGAATGGCTGAGTATATGAAAAAGGCCAGTAAAAACCTTCAGGCCAGCCAGGAGCTCCAAAAGCAATGGCATGACCAAAAGGCTGTTCTGATTCAGTACCAACCAGGGCAGAAAGTGTGGGTTTTGGAGCCTGTGGCCCCAAGAGCACTCCAAGACAAATGGAGTGGTCCCCACATTATTGTTGAGAAAAAGGGAGAAGTCACCTACTTGGTTGACTTGGGCACTGCCAGGAGTCCCCTTAGGGTGCTCCATGTCAATCGCCTGAAACCCTACTATGACAGGGCTGATCTCACCCTGCTCATGGCAACAGATGAAGGACAGGTAGAAGAGAGTGACCCTCTCCCTGATCTCTTCTCTTCCACAGAACAAGATGCTCTAGTGGAAGGTGTAGTTTTGGCAGACCGTCTTACTGCTGAGCAGAAAGACCACTGCATAAATCTCCTGGGTCAGTTTTCTGAACTCTTTTCTACTGTGCCAGGCACCACTTCTTGGTGTGAGCACACTATAGATACTGGAGACAGCTTGCCTGTCAAAAGTAAGATCTATAGGCAGCCTGACCATGTCAGGGACTGCATAAAACAAGAAGTTCAGAAAATGCTTGAACTGAGAGTGGTTGAGCACTCTGAAAGTCCATGGGCCTCTCCTGTGGTACTTGTACCAAAACCTCATTCCAAAGATGGGAAAAGGGAAATGAGGTTTTGTATAGATTACAGAGGTCTCAACCAGGTAACTAAAACTGATGCTCACCCTATACCCAGGGCAGATGAGCTCATAGATACACTGGTATCTGCCAAGTATCTAAGCACCTTTGATTTGACTGCAGGGTATTGGCCGATCAAGTTATCAGAGGATGCTAAAGCAAAAACTGCATTTTCGACCATTGGAGGGCACTACCAATTCACAGTAATGCCCTTTGGTTTGAAAAATGCACCTGCCACTTTTCAGAGGTTGGTGAATACAGTCCTGCAAGGGTTGGAGGCTTTTAGTGCAGCATATCTAGATGATATAGCTGTCTTTAGCTCCACCTGGGATGATCATCTGGCCCACCTATGGAAAGTTTTGGAGGCCCTGCAAAAGGCAGGCCTCACTATCAAGGCTTCAAAGTGCCAGATAGGGCAACTCAGACCCAGGTGAGAGCCTTCTTAGGCCTCACTGGGTATTACAGGAGGTTCATAAAGAACTATGGCTCCATAGCAGCCCCTCTTAATGACCTCACTTCTAAGAAAATGCCTAAAAAGGTATTGTGGGCAGCTAACTGTCAGAAAGCTTTTGAGGAGCTGAAACAGGCCATGTGCTCTGCACTTGTCCTAAAAAGCCCCTGTTACTCCAAAAAATTAATTGTCCAAACTGATGCATCTAGGGCTAGGGGCAGTCCTATCACAACTCAATTCTGAGGGCCAGGATCAACCTGTTGCTTTTATCAGCAGGAGGTTGACCCCTAGAGAAAAGCATTGGTCTGCCATAGAGAGGGAGGCCTTTGCTGTGGTCTGGGCACTGAAGAAGTTGAGGCCATACCTGTTTGGCACTCACTTCATTGTTCAGACAGACCACAAACCTCTACTTTGGCTAAAACAAATGAAAGGTGAAAACCCTAAATTGTTGAGGTGGTCCATATCTCTACAGGGAATGGACTATACAGTGGAACATAGACCTGGGAGTACCCACTCCAATGCAGATGAACTCTCCAGATATTTCCACTTAAACAATGAAGACTCATCAGGTCATTGTAGGAGGCTGGACTGGCTTGTAGTGAGTACCAAGGGGTACTTGCACCTTGCACCAGGCCCAGTTATCCCTTATTAGTGTATAGGGTGTCTAGCAGCTTAGGCTGATAGATAATGGTAGCTTAGCAGAGCAGCTTAGGCTGAACTAGGAGACGTGTGAAGCTACTACAGTACCACTTAGTGTCATATGCACAATATCATAAGAAAACACAATACACAGTTATACTAAAAATAAAGGTACTTTATTTTTATGACAATATGCCAAAGTATCTTAGAGTGTACCCTCAGTGAGAGGATAGGAAATATACACAAGATATATATACACAATAGCAAAAATATGCAGTATAGTCTTAGAAAACAGTGCAAACAATGTATAGTTACAATAGGATGCAATGGGGAAACATAGGGATAGGGGCAACACAAACCATATACTCCAAAAGTGGAATGCGAACCACGAATGGACCCCAAACCTATGTGACCTTGTAGAGGGTCGCTGGGACTATTAGAAAATAGTGAGAGTTAGAAAAATAACCCTCCCCAAGACCCTGAAAAGTGAGTGCAAAGTGCACTAAAGTTCCCCTAAGGACAAAGAAGTCGTGTTAGAGGAATAATGCAGGAAAGACACAAACCAACAATGCAACAACTGTGGATTTCCAATCTAGGGTACCTGTGGAACAAGGGGACCAAGTCCAAAAGTCACAAGCAAGTCGGAGATGGGCAGATGCCCAGGAAATGCCAGCTGTGGGTGCAAAGAAGCTTCTACTGGACAGAAGAAGCTGTGGTTTCTGCAGGAACGAAAAGGGCTAGAGACTTCCCCTTTGGTGGACGGATCCCTCTTGCCGTGGAGAGTCGTGCAGAAGTGTTTTCCCGCCGAAAGAATGCCAACAAGCCTTGCTAGCTGCAAATCGTGCGGTTAGCGTTTTTGGACGCTGCTGTGGCCCTGGAGGGACCAGGAGGTCGCAAATTGGACCAGGAGAGAGAGGGGACGTCGAGCAAGACAAGGAGCCCTCACAGCAGCAGGTAGCACCCGGAGAAGTGCCAGAAACAGGCACTACGAGGATGCGTGAAACGGTGCTCACCCGAAGTCGCACAAAGGAGTCCCACGTCGCCGGAGACCAACTTAGAAAGTCGTGCAATGCAGGTTAGAGTGCCGTGGACCCAGGCTTGGCTGTGCACAAAGGATTTCCGCCGGAAGTGCACAGGGGCCGGAGTAGCTGCAAAAGTCGCGGTTCCCAGCAATGCAGCCCAGCGAGGTGAGGCAAGGACTTACCTCCACCAAACTTGGACTGAAGAGTCACTGGACTGTGTGGGTCACTTGGACAGAGTCGCTGGATTCGAGGGACCTCGCTCGTCGTGCTGAGAGGAGACCCAAGGGACCGGAAATGCAGCTTTTTGGTGCCTGCGGTTGCAGGGGGAAGATTCCGTCGACCCACGGGAGATTTCTTCGGAGCTTCTGGTGCAGAGAGGAGGCAGACTACCCCCACAGCATGCACAAACAGGAAAACAGTCAAGAAGGCGGCAGGATCAGCGTTACAGAGTTGCAGTAGTCGTCTTAGCTACTTTGTTGCAGTTTTGCAGGCTTCCAGCGCGGTCAGCAGTCGATTCCTTATCAGAAGGTGAAGAGAGAGATGCAGAGGAACTCGGCTGAGCTCTTACATTCGTTATCTCAAGTTTCCCCAGAGACAGAGACCCTAAATAGCCAGAAAAGAGGGTTTGGCTACCTAGGAGAGAGGATAGGCTTGCAACACCTGAAGGAGCCTATCACAAGGAGTCTCTGACGTCACCTGGTGGCACTGGCCACTCAGAGCAGTCCAGTGTGCCAGCAGCACCTCTGTTTCCAAGATGGCAGAGGTCTGGAGCACACTGGAGGAGCTCTGGACACCTCCCAGGGAGGTGCAGGTCAGGGGAGTGGTCACTCCCCTTTCCTTTGTCCAGTTTCGCGCCAGAGCAGGGCTAAGGGGTCCCCTGAACCGGTGTAGACTGGCTTATGCAGAATTGGGCACATCTGTGCCCAACAAAGCATTTCCAGAGGCTGGGGGAGGCTACTCCTCCCCTGCCTTCACACCATTTTCCAAAGGGAGAGGGTGTCACACCCTCTCTCAGAGGAAGTTCTTTGTTCTGCCATCCTGGGCCAGGCCTGGCTGGACCCCAGGAGGGCAGATGCCTGTCTGAGGGGTTGGCAGCAGCAGCAGCTGCAGTGAAACCCCAGGAAGGGCAGTTTGGCAGTACCAGGGTCTGTGCTACAGACCACTGGGATCATCGAATTGTGCCAACAATGCCAGGATGGCATAGAGGGGGCAATTCCATGATCTTAGACATGTTACATGGCCATATTCGGAGTTACCATTGTGAAGCTACATATAGGTAGTGACCTATATGTAGTGCACGCGTGTAATGGTGTCCCCGCACTCACAAAGTCCGGGGAATTGGCCCTGAACAATGTGGGGGCACCTTGGCTAGTGCCAGGGTGCCCTCACACTAAGTAACTTTGCACCTAACCTTTACCAGGTAAAGGTTAGACATATAGGTGACTTATAAGTTACTTAAGTGCAGTGTAAAATGGCTGTGAAATAACGTGGACGTTATTTCACTCAGGCTGCAGTGGGAGGCCTGTGTAAGAATTGTCAGAGCTCCCTATGGGTGGCAAAAGAATTGCTGCAGCCCATAGGGATCTCCTGGAACCCCAATACCCTGGGTACCTCAGTACCATATACTAGGGAATTATAAGGGTGTTCCAGTAAGCCAATGTAAATTGGTAAAATTGGTCACTAGCCTGTTAGTGACAATTTGGAAAGAAATGAGAGAGCATAACCACTGAGGTTCTGGTTAGCAGAGCCTCAGTGAGACAGTTAGGCACCACCTTGCAAAAAGGTGTCAGGGCTGGAGAGGAGTAGCCTCCCCCAGGCTCTGGAAATGCTTTGATGGGCACAGATGGTGCCCATCTCTGCATAAGCCAGTCTACACCGGTTCAGGGATCCCCCAGCCCTGCTCTGGCGCGAAACTGGACAAAGGAATTTTGCAAAAAGTACTGTGTAACTCTAAGTGGTATTGCATTAGCTTTGCAAGTCTCCTAGTTCAGCCTAAACTGCTCTGCTATAGCTACCTCTATCCATCTAAGCTGCTAGAACACTACTACATTTCACTAATAAGGGATAACTGGACCTGGTATAAAGTGTAAGTGCCCAAGGTACCCACTACAAACCAGGCCCACCTCCTACACTTGGTTAGCCTGATCCCACAGGCACTGTTCCTATTAGAAAATACTTCAGCATGAATGGGCATTTCGTAATCCCAATGGCCATGCGTGCCTTCTCATAGGAATCACTCCGCCCGGCCGTGACCCTGCACGCTGGAATCGGAGAAGCTAACCCCCATCCATACCTGGCTGTTGCCCAAGTATGCTGACCTTGTACCCCAGGCATCAGGGCCAGTACCAATCCGTATGGATGGAGGGACAAGCTCCAAACCCTAGGCTCATATGGGGCCCCAATGCAGTGTTATGCATCGGCTGGGCCTCTGTCTCTGCCATCCCTGGTGTACCTAGACATAGGTGAATGCCCTACCGGGGTCTACCCAGAGCCAGCTGGGCCAAGGGCCCCATGCGCTGGTCAGCGCAGTCTCCCCATTTGGGAAGCACCCGTGCTTGCCGCCTCCCCCCATCCACACAGGGGGTCAGGGCCAGTGGCCCACAGCCACATGTCTGGTATTACCCCACCTCCCTCCCTCCCTCCTTTGGGTCCCAGCCAGCTTCCCACCAGTAAGGACCCCATTTTAGAAGGCATTCTCTACCCAGGCACGTCCTGTGGGATGCACCCATCTGACTCTACCTTGTCCTCCGACCTCTCTATTGGGTCCTCCGGGAATGAGGTAGGGCCCACTCATAGGTGACTTCCCTTCGATGGGTGCTCACCCTGAGTGCGTGTGCCCATAGGGCCCACAGGCCTACTCCGTCTGCCCATGGACGTGGCACCAGCATTATCAACCGGGGCAGCATAGGTGCCTAAACTTCGTCTGGCAACCAGGATTACCCACCCCCTCCAGGTATCTAGTATACCTCCCTTCCAGGGTTGACTGGGGTGCGGAGCCCGCCATGTCCTTCCCCTGCCACTTCCTACTGCAGGTAGGGCAGGGGGTTCACTTCCCCCCTGCCAGACAGCAGGGCAGTGTCCAGACTCCTAAGGCCCAGCACGGGGAGACAGCATAGGCAAGGGGGGAAAAAGCAAAACGTTTCTGGATTTTTCCCTAAGGAGAGTCATGTCCAACAATGTGGAAGTGTATTGTGTGATGGAAATGTGCTGAGGACGTGCACTTGTAAGAAATACACTATACAAAGAGTGAAGTGTGGTACAGTGCACACATGGTAAATGTGTGTGTGCTGGTGCTGGCAGTGAGTGTTTTTAAAGCAACAAGCTCTGGTACAGCACAGCAAGACTGCGGTACTGAACAGTGTGTGCAGACTGAGTGCTGGTGCCGCACGTGGGTACTCTGGTGGTGGCATAATGCATGAGGATAATAGTACTAGGCAGTGAGTGTGCTGCGTACGTACACTGAGTGCAGCAGTGCCTGCATTGGTGCATTACATGGAGGACCTTGGGTTCCATCTTGGGAAGCCCAGGTCTGCCTGGTGAAAACATGAACAGCAGAGGAATCAACCAAGACAGATTTGTGTATTGCTGCATTCCTGTAAGCTGAGTGGGACAAGCACTGGAAGAGGGAGAGTGCCAGGCTCAAAGGGCTTTTTAATTCAGTGACAGATTACAAGAAGGGGGCCGTGGCACCTCTCAGGAAGAGAGAAATGGGGCTGATAAGGGAATCATAAAGAGTAGGGCTGAGGGCCCAATATTAACCTTTAGATGCACATATCACTGTGGCTGACATCCAAGTGTAAACTTTGGTCATTCATCTGAACTTCTTGAGGTTAATCAACTTCTCCCTGCTGTGACAGACATCCTTCAGCAGGAAGAAGAAAGTGGAGAGATGTCCACTTCAAAGAAGCAGAACATCAACATAAAACTTCAAAGACCCAGGCACTAAATTACATCTTGTGTCTGGAAAAGGACTAGTAAGTAGGGGAGCCTGAGACCCCAACATGTTGTCAACTGCTGAGCAGCTAGACGGGCTGTGTGAAGAGGGGAAGCACTGCAACACTTCTGCCAGTGACCAGGACTAGGAGACCTAGCCTTGTAGTCTCCCTGCTGGGTGAGGGGACATCACCCAAGGAAGCCAAGATCACCTGCCCTGGAGCTTGGAACACCAGTGCCTGCCTGCTTGCAAAGGAAGGTGTGCCCCAGGGGAAGAGGAGCACGTTGGAGGGAGTTAGGTCCAGAATGGAGCCCAGACATGAGGACTCCCTGTGCGAGGTATGCATCCTCATACAGATCGGGCCGTAGCCCGTGTGCCGGACTGAATCAATGATCCTGTATGCCAGGAGGGGCTGCCGTGAATTGAAATTAGGAGCATGGTGTGAAAAACCCGCTCCCCGCACCGATGAGGAGGTAGCCCGTGTGCTGGACTGAGTGGGTGACCTGTATGCCAGGTGTGGCTTCCAGGAACTGAACTTAGGAGCGCAGCCAATGAAACCCACTCCCGCACCTATCAGGCTGTTGCCTGTGTACTGGAGTGAATTGGCGATCCCGTATGCCACGAGAGGCTGCCATAGAGTGACTCAAGGAGTGTGGAAGGAGAAACCAGTATCCTTACTGATCAAGCTCTAGCCTGTGTGCCGGATTGCCTCAGCGACCCCAAATACATTTGACAGTCTGTGGGTTGGTCCAAAGAGTAATGCATCTTGTATGCCTGTTAGTGCTAGAAAGCTCCCACAATGAAATTATTTGCTGTAAATTGTACATTTTGAAATGAATAGTGTTGAGGCTTGCAATCCATCAGAAGTCTGTTTAGGCCTGAAAACTTTTTCACAGGAAAACCTATGGAATACCAGCCCTTTTCTATTTCTCCAATGGGATTGGTACTATTGCATTCTTGTAAAAAGAATAAAAATGCTTGCCGGATGAGCCTCCTTCCTGCTGGTATTTCGTGGAAGAGTGGCAAGGAACCTTTAATTTAGAGGAGATGATTGAGAGTCCAGTGAATACTCTCGCAATTCCACTTGAACAACCCTGTTGTCCTTGTTTAATTTACCCCCCCTTTGATGGAATAACTCCAGCCTTCCCCCATCTTTTACTCTAGGCAGAAGAGCACTGTTTCTGAAACCCTTTGGGATCCTGCTGTCCCTTCTCTTGGCCCTGTTGTCTGGTTTGAAAGCTTGATTTGCTAAAAAATTAATCACAATTATTTTTTCTTTTGAATCATCATGAGGTTTTTTGTTTTTATCAAAAAACATACCTCGGTATTGGAGTAGCTGGTCATACTTCTGTTTTTTTAAGAGCTTATACGTCACATCCTCCAATTCTTCACCAAACAGTCTGCAATCAATAAAATACATTGTAGGAAAGTGTGGTATTATTGGGTGAGGTTGGTTAGGCTTCACTATGCAGTACTCCCACATTACCCCATCTGGGTCCTTTGGATTCACACTAATAAATCCCTAGCTCAGTCCTGGTAGAGAGGCACAGAGCAGTCAACTTTACTAGAGGAACATGTGTTAACCATTTCAGATTACCACCATGGACGATACGTAATACACACAACTTGAAAGAAATGCAACACAAATTTATAAAAATGAAACAGATTTTTATATAATTTTAGACACCAAAATGAAGACAATCGGATGAGTGCAACCAGAGTTATGTATTTTGGAAGGAAAAATAAATCAGTCCAATTCACTCTTGCAAAACCTTAATGACTAGTAACAATCAGTCACTTACAGGTCAAGTTCAGTGGAATCCCCTGAAGGTAAAGGTGGTGCAGGCCCCTAAACCAAGGTAGACCAGTCAATACAATTTTGCCTGGTTCTTAGGGCCAAGGTGCAGAGTTGTCTTGGCTGTCCTTGGTGCTGACTGCAGGAGCCTCAGATGCTAGTTTACTGCTTCGACAGTGCTATTGAGGAAAAAAGTGCAAAATCTGAACAACAGGGCTTTTGGGGCATCAAGTTGAGGATGTTGTTGGGTTTAATCAAGGTGCAGCGTCGAACAATGTTAGTTGTAGCCTCTCTGGCCACAGCAGGCCTTGGCAGGAGCAAATTCAGAATTTAGTTATTTTGAAGTCCTGGAGTTCGGGGAAAAACAGTAGCCACCTGCAACTTGTTGGAGGTCAGCACTAATTTTCCCACAGTGCACTGGACCATTTACTTTTGGGTGGTCCCTCTAAAGGCTCGATGGCCAGTGATTTTCTGGTATCAGGAGTGTGAGTTTCCTGCAGGCTGCAAGGGACTAGTACCTCTAGTCTAAGGGATTTCGGGAGCTGCCTTTCTTCCCTTTTGATCCAGCCTCTTGTCCAGGACAAGTCATGGCCATGCAGTTGCAGGATGGTTGCCAGAAGTGCAGGGTATCACTCCTTTGCTTTGTGCAGGTCTCAAGGTCATAGTCATAGGTTTCGTCTTTGTCCTGTGTTGCAGGTTCATCAGATCTGAAGTTCTGGTGCCAGGGGAGCCCCTTAAATCCTAGATTTAGGAGTGTTAGAGACATGGCCGCAAGTACCCAACGGCCTACTAGCCACAGCAGCTAATCCCCCTTGAAGTGACCACATCCTGTGGAGAGTCACACCTTTCATACCTAGAAGCTTCTATTCTGCCACTTTTCAAAATGGCAGAATCAATCCTTTGCTGTACACACTAGGTAGCCCACCCTAGGGATGCAGCTAGGCTTCTGGGGATGTACGTCTCTGGACTATCTAATTTTCCCACAAGCCCAGGATGCAGAAGTGCCTGGAGCAGGGGGGTGGCTTTATCCTCCTCTGGGAGGTTGCCCAAATGCATTTCAGAGGAATTGTGGCCCTTGAAGCTTACCTCCTTAGTGTGCTTCATCACTAGCTATCCTGCCAGGGAGGGAGGTGACACCGCCCACCCAGGCAGGCATTTGTTTCTAACTCTTGGGAGTGTTCACACCTCCGTGGCAATGCGTCAAATTCCTGTCTTGGTGGCAGCAGCTTGTAGGTTATCAGCCAGGGCATAGGAAAGATGGGGCAACCAGGTGGGCAACCTCTAAGGGAGCCACCTGGGTGCATGTCACATTAAATCCATCTTGGGGAACATGTCAAGTTTGATGAGACAAGTTCTTTGATACCATATGTGACACCTCTGGTATACGGGCCATCTGAACACTAATAGTGGTCCTTAATAGAGAGGCTACTATAGGGACATATAAGCTTGCACTTATATGTCCACACCTTTAATATAATGCATCCTGCCTCTTGGGTTAAGGGACGCCTACCTCAGGGGTGACCTTGCCACTCATGGTGAGGGCAGAGTCGAGTTTGGGCAGTGTACACTGGTACTGCAGTCTGCAATCGCAGGCCTGTTGTCATTTGTTTTCTTGGGTCACTCAGGGAGCCACAATCAGTGCTTCAGGCCCTGGTAATCCCTTTAACTCCCATGCCAAGGGTACCACTGGTACCATTTACTGGGGGCTTATAAGTGAGTAAAAGTCCTTGCCAATTGGGGTTACCAATGTAAATGTATCATAGTTTAGGGAGAGAGCACTGGCACTGGGGCCTGGTTAGCAAGCTCTAGTACACATTCAGAGTTGAAAACCATCAGCTAGTAATCTGAATGGGGGCAAAAAGTGTGGGAGGCCTACAAAAAGCATGTTTCCTTACATACACTTTGAATGGGCTTTCTGAGCTGAATGAACTCTCTGTTGTTTCAAATAAAGCTTTCTCCTGAGAGCTACTACACACCACCCACCAACACAGATTATACATTTAAATTATCAAATGCAAAGTCTTACAGAAACTTTGCTTGAACCACCATAGCTACATTAACTGAGCCAAATCGTCCTCTTTGTGAATCTCCGCAGACAAAGCCTAAATATTGTTGGCCAAGGACTGGGGTGTGTACACAGATTAGATACCAGTTTACAAAGGAGGGTTGAGGCCCGAACATGCCGTCTTCAAAGAAGCCTCCACGGTCTTGTGCACAAGATCATAAATTATCTCATTTTCAGTCTAGGTTTTATTCTGGCTTGTTACATTAGCTAATAAATCATCCATTTTCAACTTCTGAGGGAATGCCTTATCCCCCTTGACAAGCTGATACAATCTTCCCATACACATAGGAACTGATGCTTTTTCAGGATATGTCCATCATATTTTTAACAACCCTTATCAGCAGAATTTAAGGGTAACTTGTCATTTGGGGTTTAAGTTTCCTGAACCACTACCTGTGAAAGGCTACTCCTAATTTTCAGGAAGGTTCAACTTTGTAGACAAATCAAAAATTAATCATTGCATTCCCTCTCTTTGATTATATTTCCCCCATAAGACTGTAAATTAACTTTAGGGGTGTGTTTGTGGTGTTACACAACCCTAATAAATGTATTCTGTAATAAGCAGTTGGGTAGAGGTGCTTTCAGCCGTGTATGAAGTGCCTGTCGGATTTCACCTAGGATTTTTACATGCACATACAAGCAAAAACATACACACACTCTCTCGCTCCTCTCTGTTTTTATGTTCTTAAAACTGTTGGTTATTTTATAACATTTGGGTGCTCATTACAAGTTTGGCGGTCTACGGGCAAGACCGCCGTGTAAAATGGTGCCACCATACCAGCAGCAGTGGTGGTATAGCGACTGCCAGATCACGAGTCACAAAACACAAATCGCCAAAATACAGACACAAAACCAACACCGCTAGGTGAACCCACGGCGAAAGAATGACTGATCAATCGCCAGCTCTGCTACACCGACTCCATTTTGACTGTCATATTATGAATCAACCTCCAGCACAGCGGAACATGCATGGTGGACACTGTAGGCGGTTCACAATGTAGGTGATTCGCACCGCGGCAGAACAAAATAGGCACCACGTGTAGGAGGCTGAACTGGCTTGTAGTGAGTACCAAGGGGTACTTACACCTTGCACCAGGCCCAGGTATCCCTTATTAGTGTAGAGGGGTGTCTAGCAGCTTAGGCTGATAGAAAAGGTAGCTTAGCAGAGCAGCTTAGGCTGAACTAGGAGACGAGTGAAGCTCCTACAGTACCACTAGTGTCATATGCACAATATCATAAGAAAACACAATACACAGATATACTAAAAATAAAGGTACTTTATTTTTATGACAATATGCCAAAGTATCTCAGTGAGTACCCTCAGTATGAGGATAGCAAATATACACAAGATATATGTACACAATACCAAAATAAGCAGTAATAGCAATAGAAAACAGTGCAAACAATGTATAGTCACAATAGAATGCAATGGGGGCACATAGGGATAGGGGCAACACAAACCATATACTCTAGAAGTGGAATGCCAACCACGAATGGACCCCAAACCTATGTGACCTTGTAGAGGGTCGCTGGGACTGTAAGAAAACAGTGAGGGTTAGAAAAATAGCCCACCCCAAGACCCTGAAAAGTGGGTGCAAAGTGCACCTAAGTACCCCAAAGAACACAGAAGTCGTGATAGGGGAATTCTGCAGGAAAGACCAACACCAGCAATGCAACAACGATGGATTTCCAGACAAAAGTACCTGTGGAACAAGGGGACCAAGTCCAAAAGTCACGATCAAGTCGGGAGTGGGCAGATGCCCAGGAAATGCCAGCTGTGGGTGCAAAGAAGCTGCCACCGGATGGTAGAAGCTGTGGATTCTGCAAGAACGACAAGGGCTAGAAACTTCCCCTTTGGAGGATGGATGTCCCACGTCGTGAAGAGTCGTGCAGAGGTGTCTTCGTGCAGAAAGACCGCCAACAAGCCTTGCTAGCTGCAAAGGTTGCGGTTAGGGTTTTTGGATGCTGCTGTGGCCCAGGAGGGACCAGGATGTCGCCAATTGCGTGAGGAGACAGAGGGGGCGTCCAGCAAGACAAAGAGCCCACTCAGAAGCAAGCAGCACCCGCAGAAGTGCCAGAACAGGCACTACAAAGTGGAGTGAACAGGAGCTCACCCGAAGTCACTAAGGAGGGTCCCACGACGCCGGAGGAGAACTCAGGAGGTCGTGCACTGCAGGTTAGAGTGCCGGGGACCCAGGCTTGGCTGTGCACAAAGGAAATCCTGGAAGAGTGCACAGGAACCAGAGTAGCTGCAAAACAAGCGGTTCCCAGCAATGTAGTCTAGCGTGGGGAGGCAAGGACTTACCTCCACCAAACTTGGACTGAAGAGTCACTGGACTGTGGGAGTCACTTGGACAGAGTTGCTGAGTTCAAGGGACCTTGCTCGTCATGCTGAGAGGAGACCCAGAGGACCGGTGATGCAGTTCTTTGGTGCCTGCAGTTGCAGTGGGAAGATTCCGTCGACCCACGGGAGATTTCTTCGGAGCTTCTAGTGCAGGGAGGAGGCAGACTACCCCCACAGCATGCACCACCAGGAAAACAGTTGAGAAGGCGGCAGGATCAGCGTTACAAGGTTGCAGTAGTCGTCTTTGCTACTTTGTTGCAGTTTTGCAGGCTTCCAGCGCGGTCAGCAGTCGATTCCTTGGCAGAAGGTGAAGAGAGAGATGCAGAGGAACTCGGATGAGCTCTTGCATTCGTTATCTAAGGAATTCCCCAAAGCAGAGACCCTAAATAGCCAGAAAAGGAGGTTTGGCTACCTAGGAGAGAGGATAGGTTAGCAACACCTGAAGGAGCCTATCAGAAGGAGTCTCTGACGTCACCTGCTGGCACTGGCCACTCAGAGCAGTCCAGTGTGCCAGCAGCACCTCTGTTTCCAAGATGGCAGAGGTCTGGAGCACACTGGAGGAGCTCTGGGCACCTCCCAGGGGAGGTGCAGGTCAGGGGAGTGGTCACTCCCCTTTCCTTTGTCCAGTTTCGCACCAGAGCTGGGCTGAGGGATCCCTGAACCGGTGCAGACTGGCTTATGCAGAGATGGGCACCATCTGTGCCCATCAAAGCATTTCCAGAGGCTGGGGGAGGCTACTCCTCCCAAGCCCTAACACCTTTTTCCAAAGGGAGAGGGTGTAACACCCTCTCTCTGAGGAAGTCCTTTGTTCTGCCTTCCTGGGCCAGGCCTGGCTGGACCCCAGGAGGGCAGAAACCTGTCTGAGGGGTTGGCAGCAGCAGCAGCTGCAGTGAAACCCCGGGAAAGGTAGTTTGGCAGTACCCGGGTCTGAGCTAGAGACTCGGGGGATCATGGAATTGTCTCCCCAATGCCAGAATGGCATTGGGGTGACAATTCCATGATCTTAGACATGTTACATGGCCATATTCGGAGTTACCATTGTGACGCTATACATATGTCGTGACATATGTATAGTGCACGCGTGTAATGGTGTCCCCGCACTCACAAAGTCCGGGGAATTTTCCCTGAACAATGTGGGAGCTCCTTGGCTAGTGCCAGGGTGCCCACACACTAAGTAACCTAGCACCCAACCTTTACCAGGTAAAGGTTAGACATATAGGTGACTTATAAGTTACTGAAGTGCAGTGGTAAATGGCTGTGAAATAACGTGGACGTTATTTCACTCAGGCTGCAGTAGCAGGCCTGTGTAAGAATTGTCAGATCTCCCTATGGGTGGCACAAGAAAAGCTGCAGCCCATAGGGATCTCCTGGAACCCCAATACCCTGGGTACCTCAGTACCATATACTAGGGAATTATAAGGGTGTTCCAGTATGCCAATGTAAATTGGTGAAATTGGTCACTAGCCTGTTAGTGACAATTTGGAAAGAATGAGAGAGCATAACCACTGAGGTTCTGGTTAGCAGAGCCTCAGTGAGACAGTTAGGCATAACACAGTTAACACATACAGGGCCCACTTATGAGCACTGGGGCCCTGGCTGGCAGGGTCCCAGTGACACATACAACTAAAACAACATATATACAGTGAAATATGGGGGTAACATGCCAGGCAAGATGGTACTTTCCTACACCACGGAAAGTTGCTAACACCACATTGGCTAGATCAAATATCCCATAATTAATAACCATACACACACCACGCACACCTGACCACCTCACCATATAACCCCCCCAACAAGCCGTTGCGACATAAACGAGCAGCCACCGCCACACTCGAGACTAAGCACACCCCAAACACAGGAAACAAATATCACACAGCACACGTTGCACAAATCCACACAGCAGCTCATCAGCACACACAGCCAAACACCCCCACATCACCACACACCCCATACTTCACCCGACACGCACAACACATACCCATCCCATAACATGTCACGCCAGAAGCACCCATTATTCACCGTCAAGGAGTTGGAGGTCATGGCGGACGAGATCATCAGAGTAGAGCCACGGCTCATGGGAGTCCAGGTACAACAAACATCAATAGCCAAAAAGAGTTATGGCAGAAGACCGTCAACAGGGTCAATGCAGTTGGCACATACCCAAGCACAAGGGAGGACATCAGAAAGAGGTGGAACGACCTCAGGGGGGAGGTCCGTTCCATGGCACCCAGCCAGAGGATAGTGTAGCAGTATAATCGGAATAAAACAAAACTGCGGAGATATTCAAAAGAGCTGAGATTTATTTGTAAGAGGAGACCCACGGCCGGCACATGAAGCAGGCAGCAACCGCTCTCACAGCCGCATTCGGGAAACTGAATGCTGCGGTCCCCATAACATCCACAGAATTCTAATATGAATACAACCCCATCTCCCTTTTTAACAAAACAAAAAAAAATAAGGAAAACACAACAAGGAAAAACTAATACTGACAAAACAATAAATTTAAAAGAAGCATTCCTAGCTAGTCGCACGGACTCGCAAATTGCAAGTCGCAATTTGCTTCTTTCCTACATCTGGCCCTTAGTCACTTAATTGGAGACTAAGGGCCAGATGTAGGAAAGAAGCAAATTGCGACTTGCAATTTGCGAGTCCGTGCGACTCGCAAATTGCAAGTCGCAATTTGCTATGCAGAAAGGTGTCTCAGACACCTTTTGCAACTCGCAATGGGGTCGCAAAGACCCACCTCATTAATATTAATGAGGTGGGTCGCAGTTTGCGACCCCATTGCGAGTATGGGCACTCACGGGGATGGTGGCCTGTTCGAGATTGCAGACCACCATGTCCGTGACTGCTTTTTAATAAAGCAGGTTTTTTTTCCATCTGCAGCCCGTTTTCCTTAAAGGAAAACGAGCTGCACTTGGAAAAAAATACCGAAACCTTTAGTTTCGTTTTTTTTCAGGGCAGGCAGTGGTCCATTGGACCACTGCCTGCTCTGAAAAAATATTTTTGTTTCCATTCACAAAGGGGAAGGGGTCCCATGGGGACCCCTTCCCGTTTGCGACTGGGTTACCATCCACTTCAAGTGGATGGTAACTGCGATTTCATTTGCGACCGCTTTCGTGTTTTTCGCCGTTTGCGTGGCGCAAACACTTTCCTACATCTGGCCCAAAATGTGTTCCATTGTCAGTAACAACCTCTCTAGCAGGACCTTCAACTTGAAACAAACGTTTCAAAAATGTAATGACCACATTGGAATCAGCAGTGCTAGAAAAGGCAAAATATAACCACTTGGAGAAATAGTCAATAGCTACAATCATGTACTTGTTCTCATTCTTAAGCTTATTAAATGGACCAGCAAAATCCAATCCTATTTTCACCCAATCATTCTTGGGCCATTCTGTACAACACAAACAATTAGTTTTAATTTTCCAATGTTTATCGGAACACAAACACTCAGGGCATTTATCCACATAACATCTTACTTGAGAGTCCAAACCAGGCCACCAGTAATGCTGCTTAATATTCTTGATGGTAGCAGAGATGCCCAAATGTCCTATATGTCCCACTGAAATAATGCCATCCCTCAGGGATAAAGGTGGCACAAACATACTCTTCCTCATAACAATACCATTGACCACCGATAATTCAGATGCAACCTGGGCAAACAATTTTAATTCTTTGTCTAAGCTCCTGTCCGGAGGCCAACCAGAAACAAGAAAGTCCTTAACTTTAGCTAGAGAAATATCATTGTCAGCACTCTTGTTCCAAACTTCCTCTGAAATTCTGAAAGCAGAAGCTGCATCAGAAACTGTCATCACACATTCTTCTTCAAGAGGCAATTCAGTAATATTTTCCACAACTGGCAATCGAGAAAGACAATCTGCCCTTATATTTTTTCCTCCAGGAATATATTTTATATCAAAATTAAACTCAAGTAATTTAGACATAAGCCTAACCAACCTGGAGGACTCCTTGTTAGAGCAACTATCTCCAAGCATGCATATTAAAGGCTTGTGATCAGTATACAAATCAAATTTGGTGCCCCAAATATACATTTTAAACTTCTCAGTTGCCCAAGAACATGCAAGCGCTTCTCTTTCAATTGTACTATATTTTTGTTCTGCTTCACTCAACATGCGTGACGCAAAGGCCACAGTACTTTCAACACCATCTACAAATTGGCTCAAAACAGCGCCTAAGCCCACAGAGCTGGCATCCACTGTGATAATACTCCTATCACCATGAGCGAAAGGTCTAATAACTGGGGCATCCACAATAAGTTGTTTCAAATGATCAAAAGCTCTGTGGGCCTCATCAGTCCAAGCAAACTTGACATGCTTCTTCAGCAGCGCCTGTAGAGGTTGTACCACCATAGCATACCCAGACACAAATCTGGAGTAGTACTCACTCAAACCTAAAAAAGATCTGAGAGAATCCTTGTCCTTAGGAACAGGGGCCTCAACTATGGCTTTAACTAAAGATGACTTGGGCGCAATACCTCTAGCAGAAATGTTATGCCCTAAAAAGTCAACACTATCTGAAAAGAGCTTGCATTTATCTTTATAGACAGTGATATTATGTGTATCCAACTTCCTAAATACTCGAAATAACGTCTCAAAATGTTTTTCTTTAGTTTCAGTATGAATGAGAATGTCGTCCTGAAAGACCTGAACACATTGTTCCTCCGAAAACAAAGCATCCATTAATCTCTGAAAAACACTAGCGGCAGAAGCCAAACCAAAAGGCAAATGCAAATACATAAAAGTTCCAAAGGTTGTCACAAATGAAGTTAATGGTTGAGAATCTTTGGATAAGGGAATTTGGTGATAGGCTGACCTTAAATCAATGGTGGAAAAGTACCTACTCTTACCCAAATTTGCCAATAAATCATTGATTCTAGGCAAAGGATGAGCATCTATGAGAATGTTGCGATTAAGTGCACGCAAATCAACACAGAGACGAATACTTCCACCCCTTTTTTTTAGCAAGAACAATTGCCGAAATCCACTCAGAGGAATCAACAGGAGTGATAATGCCCTGTTCACACATTTCGTGAAGTACATTTTTAAGATTCTGTCTAACCGAAAATGGAACCGGTCTAAGCTTCTGCTTGACAGGCACTGCATCTTTTTTTAACTTGATTTGATATTCAAATCCCTTGATAAGACCAAAATCTTTCTTAAAGACCCTAGGAAAATGTACATACAGATCTTCAACTGAACAATGATCCAGCGATAATTTTCCTTCAATCACACTTAGCACAGGCACATCACCAAGAATTACAGGCACAGAGTGACCTGGTCTTAAAATAATACACAACTTAGCCTGATCCTGCCAGCCCAAAATATCTCTGCACGCTCAGCAACATAAATTTTAGTATTAATGCATCTGCTCTTAAAATCAAGAATATCCATGAAAAAACATAGTAATGTCAAACTCGCCAAAAGCTTTTGGATTGACATCAGTTCGGTGAAGCTGCTTCCCAGACCAGAATCTGTCAAACATCACGTCAGACAGGATAGTTATTGGTGAACCGGAATCAGCCATAACGTCCAGATTAACGGAACCTATAGTGACAGAGCAAATGGAACCTTTACATTTGTTTTGAGAAGCTCCAACAGTATCAATAGTTAACAACACATTGTTAAAAGAATCAGTCAGTTCTTTCAACTATATCAATTTGAGATATCTTAGCTTTAGCTTTAGCTAAATGACAAACACTTTGGAAATGGCCCACTTTTTTGCAAAAATTACACTTTTTCCCTTGAGCTAAACAAGATGGACTATTTCCCATATGAGTCTTTGAACCACATCTATAACAATAACCAGAATAGTTCTTTTTATCAACACTTTTGTTGGCTTTGCTCCTACTGGATGCAGCATTAACTTCCAAACAATCGGCTTGCATGATAGCAGGAACTTGAGCAGAAGCTTTAACATCTTCAGTAAAAAATTTGGAAGACATGAGAGAGCGTTCAATAGTCTTAGCTATGTCCAAAACTTCACCCAAGGATGGATTCTTACAAGTTAAAATACATTCTTGTATCTTTTTGTTATAACAATTGAAAACTAATTGATCACGCAAGTAAATGTCTATGTTTGAACCAAATTCACATTTCGCAGCAAGAACTCGTAATACTGCCAAGAAATCTTCTATGGTTTCATCCACAAGCTGTTTCCTTTTGAAAAAATGATGTTGTTCCTACATTACTGAAGGTTCATCAGAATACTGTTTAGCCATACGTGCTGTAGCTTCAATATATGCATCCCAGGATTCATCCCCCAGTGGTGCAACTATGGCTGGTAAGTTATCGAAAACTTCTTGACCAGTTTCATCTAAGTGGTTGAAAAGGAGTGTAGCTTTGCGCGCAGTACTGTATCTGGAAGCGTCGATAGCAACCAAATAATTTTAAAAAATGCGTAACCACTTTCTCCAAGGAATTGGCGGTCTCCCAGGTTTTTGAGGAAAAGGAGGAGGTTGAACACAAACCTGAGCTGTTGCCATTGTAGATGGAAAAAAAAAAAATATATATATATGTAATAATGCTAAAAATTATTATTATTATTATTATTTTTAAATAACAGTAAATTCCCCGAACTAATGTCTTAGTTTCTAAGAAATATAGGGGGTAATTCTGACCCTGGCGGTCATGGACCGCCAGGGCCAACGACCGCGGGAGCACTGCCAACAGGCTGGCGGTGCTCCCATGGGCATACCGCCGCGGTCAGAAACGGGAAACCGGCGGTGTCCCGCCGGTTTCCCACTGCCCAAGGGAATCCTCCATGGCGGCGCTGCAAGCAGCGCCGCCATAGGGATTCCGACCCCCTTACCGCCAGCCTGGTTCTGTTGGTTTTGACCGCCAGAACCTGGCTGGCGGTAACGGGTGTTGTGGGGCCCCTGGGGACCCCTGCAGTGCCCATGCCAATTGCATGGGCACTGCAGGGGCCCCCTAACAGGGCCCCACCAAGATTTTCAGTATCTGCCAAGCAGACACTGAAAATCGCGACGGGTGCAACTGCACCCGTCGCACCCCTTCCACTCTGCCGGCTCCATTCGGAGCCGGCATCCTCATGGAAGGGGGTTTCCCGCTGGGCTGGCGGGCGGCCTTCTGGCGGTCGCCCGCCAGCCCAGCGGGAAACTCAGAATTACTGCGGCGGTCTTCTGACCGCGCAGCGGTATTCTGACGGCGGGACTTTGGCGGGCGGCCTCCGCCGCCGCCAAAGTCAGAATGACCGCCATAGTCCTCAGAGAATTAACTGTCAAAGGTGTGTGTGTCACTGAGGATACACACGCAGAACAAAATGAAGAGAATTTAAATAATCCCAAAGTCTTAAAATGGCCGCCAAAGCAAAAGGAAATGTTTCTATAGGCGATGTAGCTTGCACGCGAGGAACAGCAGACTTGTGACATCAGGAAAATCGACTGAGGCAGAGCACACAGAAGAAAATGGCTCTATTCAAATCAGGAGTCACAGAGAAGCAAGAAGAAAACTGACTTCACACTCCAGGTAGAGCCGATGTCGAAGCAAATCCTGCAGGCTCGAAAAGTAGACAGAACGCAGGGCGTAGGGCCAGCGAGCTGACAAGAAGCAGAGTGCAGGGTCGGTGGGTCTCCAGAGAATACTCCTCGTCGCCAAAATGTAGCAGTATAATCGGAATAAAACAAAACTGCAGAGATATTCAAAAGAGATGAGATTTATTTGTAAGAGGAGACCCACGGCCGGCACACGAAGCAGGCAGCAACCGCTCTCACAGCCGCATTCGGGAAACTGAATGCTCGGTCCCCATAACAACCACAGAATTCTATTATGAATACAACAGATAGCTAGTAATAAGACCAGCAGTGGGATCCCACCTCCCCCCTCCAGCTGACAACCTGGGAGGAGAAGGTCCTGGACATCATGTATCCCGAGGGCCTGACTGGCATCAGCGGAGGGCTCGACACTGGTAAGTCAGCAATATCCCCCAAGCACCAAACACCCATGCCCAGCATGCCTCCCCACCACTCTCCAACCCACTGCAAACCACCCCACTGACCCCGTCCCAAACACCCCACACCCCTCCTCTGCATGCCACACCACCCCCATCCCACCTTCCCTACTCACACACCCCGAATGCACGGATGTGAAGAACCACAGCTCCCACAATCCAATCCAAACCAGTGGCTGCACTGCAGCAGCTGTCATTGCTATCACTGGGAAGCAAGTCGAGCCACTGCATGCATCACAAAAAGGGACACAACAACAACAGTCACACAACTAATATCTACAGTACCCATCCACAGGTCCCCCTGCCACTGACACCCTGCAGAGGATGCCAGGCTCAGACAGCCTTCCCCAGGATGAAGGTCCCACTGGATGTCTGTGTGGGGACGACTTGCCTGGGCCATTTAGGGCCACTGGGCAGGCCACCAACGGCACACCCACCCTGGACACACCAGAAGACCCTACCCATGTGGCAACAACACCACAGCCAGACACTGAACCCCAAACCTGTGCCCCAGGGACCCATCAGTCAGAGGTGTGTCCCGTAGTACAGCGGCCAGCGTCAAGGGCACCCACCCAGACAATGACGACCCTGCTGCTACTGGGAGTGGGCACACTGTGCCAGGGGCACAGGCACAGGGAGCCAGGGGTAAGTGGAGGGGAACCATGACCCGAGGGTTGGGACAGCCACACCAACTGACTGCCCAGGAGGGCCTCAACCAAGACCTGGGTGTATACCAGCACACCCAGGACACAGTGTCCCAGATCCTTGCCACAGTGCAGAAGACCCAGCAGCTGCAGGGGCAATACCATCAGGAGGCCATGCAACAGTGGCAGGCCCACAATACCACCATGGCCTCCATAGTAGGGCTGCTCAAGGAACTGACCACTGTCATGCGTGAGTCCCCCACCCACCAGCAGGCTCCCACCACTGGCCACATCCCATCACAGCCCTCTACGTCAGTGGCAGCCAGTGGCATGGAGGCCCTGCAACAGGTCTCGTAGGACACCAGCACCCCTACCCCTGTAGCTGAGGAACTACCACGCAAGCGAGGACGTCCAAGTAGACATCCAGCCGGACATGATGCTCAGACCACGAGCACCGCCAGAAAGTGACCCTCTCCTGAACATTTCCCCTTGTGTGTGACTCTGTGTCGACTGTCCACTCCCATATCTCCATCTACCCATGGCCAGTAGACTGTATCTGGACTACCTACAGCTGGCCTTACCATTCTGATGATCTCCACTGCCATGAACCCACTTCTCACCCCTTACATTTGTACTTCACAAATAAACGACAATAGAGTACAGTCCATGTCTATGTGTTTATTTGCCATGAGCATGTATGGAACTGCCAATACGTGTACAAGTGGCAACCTATTGCCCAGTACATTCATGGGAGGGTGACACTGGGGGGGAGCAGAATTCAGGGAGGTTGATCATGGAGCTGGCAGTGGCTGGACATATGTGTCAATGGAGGCAACAGCCCAGGCAAGGAGCACAGACACCACAACATTGTCCTGAAAAGAGAGCAAGACAGGGACAAAAATCACTGTAGGAGTCACAGATGCTAATTCCACACAAATGCACTTTAGGAACAGGTATCCAAGGCAGATATGCCAGTCAGGTCCACAACCATATGGCCAGTACCAACACACATACACAACACATACCAACCCAATGGTCCCATCCTCACTGCACCCAGCGCCAGACCTGGCCCCATACCCACTGCCACCAACAATAATGTTTCACTGCCGCCCAGTGTCGACTCCTGGGATGGATGCTGCACAGATTCAACAACCCTGTATGGCACACATATAACACTTGAACTGGCAACTCAGGGAACATTCCACATACACATTGATGTCACTAGTGCACCAGCACAACACCTGCCTGACCATAGGCCTGACCTGTACACTGTGACTACCTCAGTCATGGGCACATGTGATATCCCCCCCCCAACCCACCCAGAGTCAGAGCTGCAACCAATACCGTCAGTGGTCACAGACAACAGGTGGCATCAGGAAAAAGTCAGACAGTTGTAGAGGCCACATACCACACAGTATGGACATACCTGCATCTCAGCCGAAGTAATTGGTAATCAGCTCCACCTTGGAGTCAGCTGCATCCTCATCATCCGCCTCTTCATCACTCCCCATGTCCCCTTCATCAGCAACTGGCACAGCTACCCCATCCTCTGCATCCAGCAATGGGATGTGATACCTCAGGGCCAGATTGTGCTGCATGCAGCAGGCCACAATGATCTGGCACACCTTCTGTGGGTTGTAGAGCAGGGCACCCCCCGGAGCCCTGCAAACAGCAGAACCTGGCCTTCATCAGGCCAAAGCATCTCTCAATGAGCCGTCTGGTATGACTGGGGGCCTCATTGTAACGGTCCTCTGCAGCTGAGGTTGGATGCCTCACGGATGCCAGGAGCCAGGGCAGGTTGGGATAGCCAGAGTCACCTTTGTGCCTAGTGCGAAGAGGCATGTAAAGACCAGGAGGGCAATAGGGCAGAGACACAAGGGTACAGTGAGCTGAGGGGCACACATATGCAGGGGTACATACCGATGAGCCAGGCCTGGTTCCTCTAGAGTGGTGCCATCATGTGTGGGACGCTGCTGTTCTGCAGGATGTAGGAATCATGCACAGAGCCTGGGCACTTGGCTGTCCCCTGGGGGATGTACTGGTCCACGAGACAAACCACCTGCACATTGACTGAATGAAAGTTTTTGAGATTATGTACACCTGTTCATTCCTCCTGGGTGGCACCAGGGCAATGTGGGTCCTGTCAATGGCCCCAATGACGTGGAATGTTTTGTTCAACGTAGAACGCAGCCTTGACAGTGGGCAAATCTGCACATCGGGGGAACCGGATGTAGCTGGCCATATGTTTTATCAGGGCACACAATACATCCCTCAGGACGTCGCTGAACATGGGCTGCGACATCCCACTTGCAAGGCCTATTATGACCAGGAAGGAGCCTGAGGCAAGGTAGTGGAGGAATGACAACACCTGCACTGTGGGAGGGATGACATTGGGATTGCGAATGGCAGGCAAAAGATCTGGTTCCAACTGGGCAACTAGTTCCATTATGGTCACACGGTTCAGGCGATAGGTCTGGATGATGTGACGCTCCTCCAGGGCAGCAAGGTCTACTAGGGGCCTTTACACCAGTGCTTTCCTCATCCTCAACCGTGCATAGTACCTGGGAACAGGGGAAAAGTGGCAACATGTTGTGCAGCATATACATATGACGCACTAATTTTCACACACACCACACATTGTAAATGTAAAATGGTTGCCGCCTGTCTGCATGGATGGGACAGGTGGAAGTGAGATCATACTGCTGGCATAACACGTCATGGCGGTAAGCAGTCACCACCGCCGTGCTACTCACCATTGGCTCACACTGTTGCCAATGGGAGGCAGGAGCCAATGGTGATCGCCGGTGACGGTGATGTTCGCAGCGATGACGGTGATGTCCGCGGCGACTGTGACTGCCATTTCATGTGCTCATGTTCACTTGACTCCTGAACCTTGTGCACCAAAGACCTCCACTGCATGTGCTGCTGTGTACTGACTCTGGTAGCCAAGATGCCGTGTCCTGCAGGAGACAGGGCCCCAGCCTTCACCCAGGAAGAGTTGGAGTGGCTTGTGGACGGGGTCCTGCCCCTGTATGGACAGATGAATGGGGTACCAGAGCAGCAGGTGAGTCCATTGTCATAGTCCTGTATGTGAGTGTGAGCACAGGAATGGGGGTCTTGGTAGGTGGCAGTGTGAATGGAGCATGGACATGGGTTAGGGGCCGAGGGCTACATTGGCTGAAGACTTGTGGGTGTGGAAGAGGGATGTGTGCTGTCCACTACTGTCCCAGGAATGGCACACTACATGACTGTGTTCTTCTGTCTGTGTCACCCATGCATCCATTGCCAAGCAAGTCCGGACCCTGGGGGTCCATGCCCTGCAGAGCACTCACTGCAGAAAGCGGTGGGAGGTCCTGAGACACTGAGCTCGGAAGACCGCGGAGGCCCAGCTGGGGCGTCCTCCCAATGAGGGAGGGGTGCCCGTCGGAGGCTGACCCCCTAATAGCCCGCATATTGGCGGTGGCCTACCCTGAAGTGGATGGGCGCTTGAGGGCAGCACAGCAGCCACATGGAGGTAAGTACTCACTCTCACTTGTGACATGTGTTGACATGGTAGCTCTGGGTAGGTACCATTGGGTAGCTGTAGCGTGGATGCTAGGTACCCTGATGTCCACTATGGGTTGTGTCTATCTGGACAGGATTGACATCACAGGTGTAAGTAATGCCAGGCAGTCAGTGGTAGCGGGGCAGACTCCTTCAATGAGAAACTGTGTGGCGACCTACTTGAGAGATCTGCTTGCCAGCACAGGGCAACTGGATGTTTAGAGCTAGGGTGTCAGGGCATTGTGATTTGTCCTGGCCAACCACTGTGCCAGGGGTGTATCCATGACCTAAATCAGCTGGTAGGCACTGCATGTATGGTGGGGTGGGTGCACCAAGTGGTGACAGTGCTTCTTGACAATAGCCAAGGGGGCTGCCAAATAGCCGTGCAGGATCCTGTTGGGTGTGCAGTCCTTTGCATGCTTGTCTCAATGGCCATGGGTAGTGGGCAGTTACTGGACAGGTGTGGCACTCCTCATGTAGATGTTTGCATCAGTCAGACCATCAGCGGTTGACATGTGCATTGTTGCGGTTTCCCCCATGGTGTTGCCAAGTTGTAGGATGTTCAGAGGTGGGCATAGTGTATAATGGCATGGCATCAAATGCAGATGTTCTGCCCTGTGTGACTTGTGCTGGCATTGACCGATTGCTCCCTGTCTCTTTCTTTCTCTCCCTCCCTGCATTCCTCTATCTTTGTGTGCATGAGCATCAACTGGTGAAGGAGAAGGGGCACCGGTGAGTGGGGAAGCTGCAGCCCACGGGACCCAGGAGGCTGACACCAGCGGAGCCGAGGGGACCAGTGGGACGGAGGTGAGGGGAGTGCCCCATGGGAGACCGGATCGACCAATACATCTTCAGATTCCTCCTCTGATGGCAGCTCCCTGGCAGTGGCGGACCCATCTGGGACCACCCCAGCACCATCCTTGTTCACCACCCCCCTTATCAGCAACACCCTCGCAGTAGCTCCCCACCCAGTTGCCCGTGCCCGTGAGCGGCAACTGGGTGGGCATCTCCTTTGCCGCAGGCACCTCTGCCCCTGCCCCAGTCAGCCCTGCTGCCCTCAAAGAGGAGGCTATTGACCTCCTGAGGTCCATCTCCGTGGAGCAGACAACTATCGTGAATGCCATCCAGGGACTGGCATCCCAGATGCCACAGAGCAATGAGTTCCTGCGAGGCATTCACAGTGCCTTGTCTGGCCTACAGAGATCGTTTCAGGCTCCGGCCTCCTCCTTGACGGCAGCCAGTGTCTCTTCTTTTTCCGTCCTCACTCCAGCTACTTGTTCTCAATCCCACATCCCTCTCCCCTCACCCAGCCAAGGCACACCTACTGACCCACATGCATCCACATCAACAGACACAGTACACAAGTGTAGGAAAATGACTCCCTGTTGCAGTTACCCCCCACTTTTTGCCTGATATTGATGCTGACTTGACTGGTGAGGGTATAGCTGAATGAGCAATATGCCCCTACAGTGTCTAAGTCTATTCTTAGACATTGTAAGTACAGTGTGGCCATATTAAGTATATGGTCTGGAAGTTTGTCAAAGCAAACTCCACAGCTCCATAATGGCCACACTGAATACTGGGAAGTGTGGTATCAAACTTCTCAGAATAATAAACCCACACTGATGCCAGTGTTGGATTTATTACAAAATGCACACAGAGGGCATCTTAGAGATGCCCCCTGTATTATACCCAATCCTTGAGTGCAGGGCTGACTGGTCTGTGCCAGCCTGCTGCTGAGAGATGGGTTTTAGACCCCCTGAGGTGAGGGCCCTTGTGCCCTCTGAGGCCAGAAACAAAACCTGCTCTGGGTGGAGGTGCTCCACACCTCCCCCCCTGCAGGAACTGTAACACCTAGCAGAGAGCCTCAGAGGCTCAGGCTTCATGTTACAATGCACCAGGGCACTCCAGCTAGTGGAGATGTCCGCCCCCTGGACACAGCCCCCACTTTTGGCGGCAAGTCAAGGGGAGATAATGAGAAAAACAAGGAGGAGTCACCCACAAGTCAGGACAGGCCCTAAGGTGTCCTGAGCTGAGGTGACCTCTGCCTTTAGAAATCCTCCATCTTGATTTTGGAGGATTGCCCCAATAGGGATAGGGATGTGCCCCAATCCTCTCAGGGAGGAGGCACAAAGAGGGAGCAGCCACCCTCCAGGACAGTAGCCATTGGCTACTGCCCTCCTGACCTAAACACACCCCTAAATTCAGTATTTAGGGGCGACCCGGTATCCAGGAAATCAAATTCCTGCAACCTGAAGAAACAAGAAGGACTGCTGACCTACAAGCCTGCAGAGAAGACGGAAGAGGACAACTGCTTTGGCCCCAGCCCTATCGGCCTGTCTCCTGACTCAAAAACCTGCAACTAGCGACGCATCCGACAGGGACCAGCGACCTCTGAAGCCTCAGAGGACTGCCCTGGACTAAAGGACCAAGAAACTCCTGTGAGCAGCGGCTCTGCTCAAAACCAGCTACATCTTTGCAACAAAGAAGCAACTTCCAAAGAACTCATGTTTCCTGCCGGAAGCGTGAGACTTCACACTCTGCACCCGACCCCCCCCCGGCTCGAGATCCAGAGAACAAACACCACAGGGAGGACTCCCCGGCGACTACGAGCCCGTGAGTAGCCCAAGACGACCCCCCTGAACTCCCACCATGACGCCTGTAGAGAGAATCCAGAGGCTCGCCCTGACCGTGACTGCCTGTAACAAGGGACCCCACGCCTGGAACAAGCACTGCACCGCAGCCCCCAGGACCTGAAGGAACCGAACCTCGGTGCAGGAGTTCCCCCTAGGCGACCCTCTGCCTAGTCCAGGTTGTGGCTCTCCTGAGAAGCCCCCCCTGTGCCTCCCTGCACCGCTAGAGTGACCCCCGGGTCCCTCCATTGTTTCCTATCTGAAACACGACACCAGCTTTGCACACTGCACCCGGTCGCCCCTGTGCCGCTGAGGGTGTGTTTTGTGTGCCTACTTCTTTCCCCCCCAGTGCTCTAAAAAACCCTCCTGGTCTGCCCCCCAAGGACACGGTTACTTACCTGCTGGCAGACTGGAACCGGAGCACCCCTGTTCTCCATAGGTGCCTATGTGTTTTTGGCACCTCTTTGACCTCTGCACCTGACCGGCCCTGAGCTGCTGGTGTGGTAACTTTGGGGTTGCCATGAACCCCCAACTGTGGGCTGCCTATGCCCAGGAACTGAGACTTGTAAGTGTCTTACTTACCTCACAAACTAACCTTTACTTACCTCCCCCAGGAACTGTTGATTTTTGCAGTGTCCACTTTTAAAAAAGCTTATTGCCATTTTAACAAACACTGTATATGATATTGCTTTTATTCAAAGTTACCTGTGTGAAGTACCTTGCATTTTATGTGTTTACTTCAAATGCTGAACCTGTGGTTCTTAAAATAAACTAAGAAAATATATTTTTCTACATACAAACCTATTGGCCTGGGGTTTGTCTTTGAGTGTGTGTTCCTCATTTATTGCCTGTGTGTGCATAACAAATGCTTAACACTACCCTCTGATAAGCCTACTGCTCGACCACACTACCACAAAATAGAGTATTAGAATTATCTAATTGTGCCACTAGCTTACCTCTAAGGGGAACCCTTGGACTCTGTGCACACTATCTCTTACTTTGAGATAGTATATACAGAGGCAACTTCCTACAACAAGGACCAACATAAGCACAACAGACGCCACCATTACCATGCACACATTCAACACACACATGCAGACATGTCAAGATCCACACCCTGCACCGACTCCACAACCACCTCCGCCTCACAGTCCACGCAACACTCACACCTGCACTCAACATCACATCAGTCACTGTTCCTGCGACATGTACCCTCACTGCCACCATCACCACATTTTCTGACTCCCCATTCATGCACCCCATACACCACTGGCGCAGACACCACAACTGTCAACACACCCACATGCAGCACATCCACCCTACCTGCAGACACCAACCCAACATACACTCACACGCGCCCCCTGCCATCTCCCTGCATCTCATCCCGACCTCCTCCCAGTACATCTCAACGCACACACTCACCCACCCAACAGTCCCCCAGCACACACATTTCATCCACCCACGCACCTGCAGTCATGGCACATCCACGCATACACCTCACAACCATACCCACTCCCTCCACTCCCAAACGTCTTTCCAGTGACCTCCCATGTGGTCCCAAAAAACGTTTCCTCTGTGAGTTTTCCCTCTTCCCACCACTGACCCAGTCTCTGTTCCCCCCAGGCGCCCTGCTACCCGTCCTCTGCCCCAGCCTTCCGCATCCCAGTCTGCCACTGCCCCTGCCCATGCCCCTCCACCACCTGCCACTTCTGCCCTTGTCACGTCCACTGCTCCTGCTGCCAAACCCAAGCCCATTCCCTCCTCTTCCCAGGCTGAGCCCACTCCTTCCACTTCCATGGCCAAGCCAAACCCCCCCCTTGCTAGGCCCTCCGATCCAACAGCAAGCCCAAACCCCCTGTTAACCCCCCCACATCCAAGGGCAAGCCCAGGGAACCCTCATCTAAGGGCACCCCTAAAGGGCCACCCACCAGGCCCAGATGGAGGGATCCCCCGCCAAGGCCAAAGAGCCCCCGTCCCATCTCCCCCTCCCCCCTATGGTGCCTGCATTCCCCATTGATGCCCCTGCCATGTGGAGGTCTACACTTTGCAGTCAGGAGTCAAGTTGGAGTGTCATCTTGTGCCCAGTGACTGGCCCTTGGGCCTGTATGTACATTTGTTATTGTAGTTTTTTGCAATATATGATATTCATGCAGCACTATACCATTGGTGTTGTTGTTACCTACATAGTCCTGGCTTTTATTCACCATATATTTGTGGTGGTTGTAGGTATTGGTGTGCGGTGTTGGTACAGGGGTTTGCGTGTGTGTGTGGGGGGGTCATGGCTTTCCGTATTGTGTGTGTGTTGTGTGTGTACTAATGTTGTTCCGTCCAGTGTGTGCTAGGCTGGTGTACTTACAGTTGGTGTCATGGTTGCTGTCCCTGGTCCAGGAGTTGCAGGGCCAGGTAGAGGATTGGAAGGATTTGCAATCCGCGTGCCATGGCGCCTACAGACGTGCCTGTGTTCCTGAAGGTAGGTGTTCCCATTATATTGTTTATTTCGCCAGGTTTTTGGTGGCGGTGGTTCCGCTCCGGAAATCCTGGCGGTGTGAAACCTCGTAATATGGCCGTGGGATTCTGCCTGACCACTAGGCTGGAGATAGCTGCTGCCTGGTGCGCCAGCCCTTTCGCTGTGGCGTGCCAACCTGTGACTTGGCTGTGTTCTGCAGGTACCTTTCCAGGACTTGTAAAATGGCGGTCTTCACCACCGGACCTGTGGCGGTGCGGCCACCAACTCCACCACGGCGGTACGCTTACCGCCAAACTCATGAGGGCCATTGTCTTTAAGTAACCCAACAATCTGCACTGCTATCCCTTCCCACTGCCACTTAAGCCACCCTCATGTTCTACTTCTCAAATACCGTATTTTACCATGATATGCCAGCATGATTGTTGGGACATTTGAATCACACACACCCCAATTTTACTGACCAAGCTATGCCCCTATATCATCGTCATCATAACTGTAGAGCACCAAAATGAAGAACTAGAGGAAGCAAATGTTTTATGTTGTGTTGTGTTATGTTGATCTGTATAGCTCACTAATCACCAAAGGTGGTATGAAGGTGCTAGGGTAGGCATGTGGTCCAAATATGCTTATATGAAGAACCAGGTCTTCAGTTTCTTGCGGAACTCAAGGAGTGAGGAGGAGGCTCTAATGTGGGGAGGGAGTTCATTCCATGTCTTGGGTGTGATGTACGAGAGTGAGCGACCACCAGTTTTGCTTTTGTGGATGCGGGGAGGGTGTGCGAGTGAGGGAGAGCATAGGTGTCTGGTCGGTTGGTGAAAGTGTATGCGGATCTTCAGGTATTCTGGTCTTGTGTTGTGTAGGGCTTTATATGTGTGCGTGAGAAGTTTGAATTGGCTACGCTTGTGAATGTGGAGCCAGTAAAGCTTCATTTGGTGCGGTGTGACGGGGTGCAGCGAGGGAGGGAGAGCATGAGTCTTGCAGCAGTATTCTGGATGGTCTTGAGTCTGTGTAGGAGTTGTTTGGAGATTCCAGCGTACAGAGTTTTATCATGGTCCAGCCTGCTGGTGATGAGTGCTTGTGTGATGGTCTGGCTGGGTTTCTCAGTCAACCATTTGAAGATGTTTTGCAGCATGTGTAGGATGTGAAAGCAAGAGGTACACACTGCGGAAACTTGAGCTGTTATGTTGAGTGTGTTATCTAGGATGATCCCTAGATTTCTTGCTTGGTCTGTGGGTGTTGGTCCTAGCATCGACAGCTAATAGGTGAACTCCCATGGGAAGGTACTGTTGTCTAAGACCAGTACTTATGTATTTTCAGAGTTGAGATTGAGGCAGCTAGCTCGCATCCAGTCTACTAGTATGGTCATGCAGTTGGTGAAGTTGGTCCTGGTAGTGTTTGTCTTGTCCATCAAGGAGATGATGAGTTGTGTGTCATCGGCATAGGAGATGACGGTGATGTCTTGTGAATGTTAGCAAGCGGTCTCATGTATATGTTGAAAATTGGTGGGGCTGAGAGACGATCCCTGTACTGTATATCAGTTTCTTGGTCTCTGATGTGAAGGGTGGTAGCCTGACCTTCTGTGCTTTTCCGTTGAGGAAGGAACAGATTCATTTGAGAGTGGATCCTTCCATGCCAATCTTGTGGAGTCTTCTGATGAGGGTGTTGTGGGACACAGTGTTGAAGGCCACTGAGAGGTTGAGGAGCATGAGGGCTGTTGTTTCTCCTCGATTCAGGATGTTTCAAATGTCATCAGTGGCTGCGATGAGTGCGGTTTTGGTGATGTCTTTCTTTATGAATCCTGATTGATTGTTGTCTAGAAGATGGTGAAGTTCGAAGTAGGTTGTGAGTTGCTTTCCAATCACTTTTTCTGGTTAGGGGAGCAGGGAGATGAGTCAGATGCTCAGTTGATTTGGGTCTGCTGTGGGCTTCTTGAGGAAGACATTGATTTCTGCAAGTTTATATTCATACGAAAAGTGTTGGACGTAAGGGAGGTGTTGATGATGTCGGTCAGGGTGGTGCTGATTGGCGATGATCCCTGGCTGTATGTTATGGGGCATGGGTCCGTTGGGGCCCCTGAGTGGTGGTCCACATGAATGATGCTGTGTCATTTCTGGTGAGGTTTATCTATCCGGGCAGTTGGCCGGCTTGGTTAGTGATGGGTAGGTTAGCAGTGAGTTCTCTGGGTTTCGGTTAGTATGCAAAGTTTCTGTAGATGTTTGTGATTTTGCTGTGGAAGAAGTTAGGTTGTTGCAGAGTTGTTGGGAGACAGCGAAGTTGTTGATAGTGGCTGAGAAGATCTCCTTGCAGCTGCTGGAGCTTCGTTCGATGTGGTCCACTAGTGCTTTTTTCTTGGTGGCTCTAATTTGCTGGCAATAGTATCTGAGTGCAGTCGTGGTGCCAGTTCTGTCAGTGGTGTTGTGGCTGGCTCTCCATTTCCTTTCTAGCTGTTTACAGGGTTGTTTGGTGTCTCAGACGTCTTCTGTGTACCAGCTGGCCTGCCTGTGTGATGTACTATACTTGTTGGGTTTGATGGGTACAAGGCAGTTCGCAAAGTTCTTGATCCTGTTGATGGAGTTGATGTCCTTGTCGACGTTGTCTATGAGGCTAGATTGATCCAAGCTGAAGGTGCTGAGCCATTTTACTTCTGTGATTTTGCATCAGCTATAGCTTTGAGTGCTAAACCTGGTAGGGGTGCTGACTTGAGGTGTATTGATTTGGAAGTATATGATGGAGTGATTGGTACATGTGAGATGTGTGATAGAGAATCTTTGTGAAGAATCTGACCTAACATGAGAAAATACAACCTCTTCACTATCTAGCTCTCTGTTGATGTTCTTCTGAATTCGAGTTAACAAGCACTTGCATCTCCTGTTTTGATATGCGTCTTGCAAAATCCTTCACCCTTGAGGAATAAGATCATCTATAGATCTTCTGATGTCTTCTGTCATCTCGTATGGGGATGGACATACATTTTTTTAGCTATTCCCATCTTGCCATCCACCAAACACTGAAAGTAAATTGCCCTTTACATAGGGAGGTTGTTGTCCTTTTTTATAAGATACAAAGATACTTGCAAAGAGAAATTCTTCACACTTGGACATAAAGTTGTCCAAACACTATTTACCCACTTACTGCTAACAGACATCCTCGAAGGCTGGTGCACAGTATAAATGTCTTTACTTTTTAAATTTAAATCATGTCAATCCCCTCACACTCTGTTTGCCCGTTTGCCACTTAGAATAGATGCCATTGGTAAATAAAGCACATCATGCACTGCCAGAAGTTTTGGTAATTGAATGCAAATATACCTGTGATCCTGCACCACAAAAACCAAAACAGTGAGCCCAAATAAAACTCTCTTACAGGCTGCCACTCCAGCCGGGAAAAATTCAGCAAGTATTTTTCAAGGAGGAATTATACAGGCCCACACTCTGTATACACACACAGGCCGCTGATTTGGTGGAGAACGCTCTTCTTATGGGCCCTAGCACTGCTATGAGATTAGGAAATACCAAATAAGACATGGACTAAAGTAACAAGGGTCTGATTCACAAAGGTAACTTACACTTTTGAGTAATTTACAGCTTCGACTAAATTTACTAATCTTTGGTTATTCACAAAATCCATGTGTAAATATACCCCAAAAGTGTAAGGATTTTATGAACAGCCAAAAGAGTAATGGACTTGCTCAGGAGACTAAGGGCCTCATTCTGAGGCCGGCGGGCGCCGCCCGCCTGGCGGGAAACCGCCATATGGCTGCTCTGCGGTCGAGAGACCGCGGAGGCCATTCTGGCTTTCCCGCTGGGCTGGCGGGCGACCGCCAGAAGGCCGCCCGCCAGCCCAGCGGGAAACCCCTTCCCACGAGGAAGCCGGCTCCAAATGGAGCCGGCGGAGTGGGAAGGGTGCGACGGGTGCAGTAGCACCCGTCGCGAATTTCAGTGTCTGCTAAGCAGACACTGAAATTCAAAGTGGGGCCCTCTTACGGGGGCCCCTGCAGTGCCCATGCCCCCGTAAGAGGGCCCCACGACACCTCTCACCGCCATCCTGTTCCTGGCGGTCGGAACCGCCAGGAACAGGATGGCGGTGAGGGGGTCGGAATCCCCCATGGCAGGGCAGCGGAAAACCGGCGGGACACCGCCGGTTTTCCTGTTCTGACCGCGGCCATACCGCCGCGGTCAGAATGCCCTGCGGAGCACCGCCAGCCTGTTGGCGGTGCTCCTGCCGACCCCGGCCCCGGCGGTCCTTGACCGCCGGGGTCGGAATGACCCCCTAAATTATTCAAAAGTGTAGGTTACCTTTGTGAATCAGGTTCCATGTGTCAAACTGAAAAAAAGATGGAACACTTTTAGGAGAAAGCACAAAACAAAACCAGGAATGCTGACAAGACAGCCCCTTTACAAAGTGAAGGTGATGGAGTGGGTGTGAATGACAAGATGTCAAACACACAGCCCAATGTCTCCACCTGCAAGACCAAAGCCATCAGTTGCATGAAAATCAACTGCCTCAAGCTCAGCAAAGACAAGTCAGAAGTAGTAATCTTTGGCAGAGACACCTTGCTCTGGGTCTCCACCTTGTGGCCTGCAGAGCTTGGTCCCACAGCCCTCCCCACGACTCATGCAAAGAACCTCAGAAATCAATCAAATCACCATGACAAATGAAGTGAATGCAGACTCGGTCTCCTACTACCACGCATTCATGATAGTCAAGAAGAACTTCAAATGACTCCCCGTCATTACTTGCAGAACCATCCCCTAAGCCCTCATCACTAACAAGTTGGACTACGGCAACGCACACTATTCTGAAGTTAACACTCAACTGACCAGAAGACTTCAGACCACACAAAACTCAGCAATCAGGCTCACGCTCAGCCTCCCATTCTGCACTCACATAAGCCGGCAACTCGAAGAGCTCTATTGGCTCCCAATACACAAATGAGCACTTTTCAAACTCCTCACGCACACACACAGAGGTTGACACAACATTGGCTCCACGTACCTCAACAACTGTATAAACTTCCACAAACCTGCCGGACTCCTCCACTCACACAGACATCTACTCACACCCACCCCTGCACATGCAGAACCAGATCCAGTAGCCTTGTCTTCTGCCTCACTCCCAAAGCCTGGAACGACCTGTCCTTGCACATCAGTTCTTGAATTCCGCGAGAAACTGAAGACCTAGCCATGACCCAGGATAGGTCTATACAGCTCCTGCTTCAGTGCCAGGATACCCTCCGGGTGAGTTGTGCACTATACATATACACATAACATTTAACATTAACGCTTGGCATGGGAGGTCTGCATGTCATAAATATTGGGTTGAAGAATGAGAGATGCTATTTACATGGCTACAAAATTACAGTGTATACTGTAGCAAGTGCTACATAAGGTGCAATTTATATAGTTGATGAAAGGCAATTGTTTCAATCAAAGTTAACATTAACACTTCATGCACGTTAGAAAACACATCACTTAAGGAGCATTCTTTCTTTAAAAAACAGAGTTGAGCTATATAAGCACCTTAACTATTTCTAAACAATGCAGGGACTCATTGAATGAGTTTACATGGCACTATTACGTGTTTTGTAAAAAAACAACTTAACTAATGCAGTATCATTGATATACATATTTTAAATGTTGTAATCTGCATCCATTGTGCAATTAATTTAAGTGGAAAACTTTGTATTAAGAGAAGGACAGTGAATAGAGCATTGGTTACAATTGGGTCGAAAACCCATTTTTTGATGCAAAGTTGGGCACAAATGGCACCCAACACCAGCTTTTCCTCTACCAGTTTGCACTGGAAACACCTGAGAGTGCAACCAGCATGTATTCTGGGTTTGCCCACTCCAGAACAGCTGAATTCATGCCCAGTTGTTTCCTTAATTCCTCATTCTGAGGTCTAAAGGTTGGAATTGAGTGGACATTGTGCACCCACTAATTCCAGTACCAAATCCAAATATTAACACTGCGAAATTTGATTACAGGTCCTTTGTAATCAGGACTTAAACAGTGTTATGTAGTGCACAGTATGGAGATGACAAATGACAATATGTACTCTCTCTCTGTCTGTGCAGTACATCCACCATTTTGCAAACAGCTTTGAGAAAGTTGTGCTCAATGCTGAAGCCTCTGCTAGGGAAGTGTTCAAAAACTGATTAAAAACTCTTCTTTTCAGCTATAAAATCCTTGCTTAATATTCACCAAACGTCATGTATGTGGGCACCTTTGATTCCTAGAACCACTTGAAATTTGGTAAATTTCAGGAAAGATTTTAAAGGTTTAGTCAAGCCTGTATTTGAATTCCCCATGGAAAATCTAACATGACCTTAACTCTAGTGGAGTTATTGCACTATTTCAGAAATATTATAAATATGTGTGTATGTATGCATTTTTAAACAATAGGCAAATGAGTATTTTTTCTTAAATGTTGAAAAACTTAGTGCTTTTATATTTTTTTAAACTCCTCTCGGGCTTTGCCATCTGTGAAACTGGTGAAGTTTACATAAGCAGCACAATAGAGGCCCTTTCGGCATTCAGAAGTTTCTTCTTGTCACCCGGTGCCGCAAGCATGCTGCAAGCCAGTCCTGTCTTACCAGCAACGATGAGTACCATATTGCCACTTCCTGATACTGGGTGTCTCATAATGCCAGGAACGGCCTTCCCCTGCACCTCAGGAATGCCACGTTGCTCTGGGAATTCAGAAAAGGACTCAAGACATGGCCGTTCAAATGAACAAAGCACTGCAAAGCAGCTAGCAACTCCAGCGCCTTGAGACCGTCATGGTCGATTTGCCACACTTTATAATCCTGATTGGTTGATTGATTGATAGGGGACGGTGGTAGCGGAGAAATGGAAGTACGCAGCTTGTTGGGTGGCAGCTACCGGGTTACACAAGTGTCACTGTGGCCAACCCAGAAATCAATACCCTGCAGCCGGATACTCCCCAGGACTTACAGCTGCAAGGACTATGACCTGGGAACCAGGGCACCCTCTGTTCACATGGGCACCTCCAGGTCCCAAAAGATCTCTCTCACCTGCGGCGTCCCCGGAGCTCCACGCTGTCCCCTGTAATCTTCAACCTTTACATGAAGCGCCTTGATGCTCTAGGCAAGGATTACTGCGCTGTATATGGTGTTTGGTCCAGTTTGGGCTTATGGGGGGGGATCGGAAATCAACAAAGAAAAAACACCCCCATTAACCATGAATTACGTCATTTTCTATATACAGTACACATAAATATTGATTGTTTTTCATATTTTTACTTTGTTAATTATTTTGACTTATTAGTGAAGATAACATCATCACATTTAAATTATATGAGATAAAAACATGTAACAAGCACAGAGGCAATTACATAGCAATGAGCAGAGTGTTGGATGTTTCTGAGGGCAGAGTGTTCAATAAAAACAGTTCATGCCACTATGGTTCAAAAGAAGTAACTACTCTTAGGTAAGGTTCATAGAGTCCCTTGATGAGGGCTATTGTCCTTAAAAAAAACAAGACTTTTGTCTTCAGAATTTGACTGTTCATTACTTGGCCGGGGACTGTTCACTGAATGGATTGATGCTGCTCAATCCTTGGTGACGTGCAAACACGTTTCGACTTCTGAGAGTGGAACTCTAGTTCTGGTTTAGGTCTTCCTGAGGGCAGTGCCCAACTTGCATGTTAGGACTCAAGGTGTAAATGATACAAACATGAACAGGCATAAAACTGGTGGTTATCTGCAACATTGTGGTGATTGATAACTCAAGTTAATGGACATGAATATCTCACACCTTGTAGTGCCATTGTGTGAATTCAAAGCTAGCTCAGCTTTGAGAGGTGTCACCTGGAAATCACCATAAAGAGCAAGTTGTGAGTATACACATACATGCACCCACCTGGACATCCACGCCTGGATGATGGTACTCGTTCAGTGCTCCACTGCCCTTTGGATAGGTTCGTGCTATAGAAATACTTTGTATATATTTATATAATATACTTATTTGAACATATATAGTATTTCTATAGCACAAACCAGACGTCTGTGGAGCACCGTGTGAAGTCAAAGACACAAAGACAAGCATAAACCCAACACGTGTGAGGAGCAGTAGCTGAGTTCTAGATCATTAATGCAGTTTGATGTAGTGTTTCTTAAAGAGGTAAGTCTTCAACTCTTTCCTAAATCAGAACACTGTGATATTACATATAAATACATACATTATTTATATATATATATATATATATATATATATATATATATATATAGAGAGAGAGAGAGAGAGAGAGATTGGGGTTTGTCTAGTGGCAGTTTTGACTCATCATAAAGTAGCGCAGAGGGTTAATGTGTCGGCTGCTAAAAATGTATGCTATGCCGATCAGAGAACTGTATTGTATGTGGATAGGTGAGTGGGTTGCACTTGTATCACAGAGATCCTTCGTCTGCTCGCAGTTAATGAGTCACAATCCTAATATAACACAGAGGCCTATAAACTTTCATACAAGAGCTGCATGCAAACTGCACGGTATAGGTTAGAACGCTACTTACCCCCCAGTCTTTCACTTTCCTAATGTTGCTTAAAAAAGGTTTTGGTTGGATAGAAATACATTCTTATTAGTAGAGTCAACCTCAAACATTGTGTTACGTTTTAAATCCTGAGTTTCTGCTTCTCCAAATCAAATACTCCTAAAATATGCTGCCTAGCAGTATGGATGACGTGATTCCTACACCTTTTAACCCTCAGTGTCTTATGTAACATTTTCTATAGACTTCCTTACACACGTATGATTCACCGTTTCTCTATAAAATGTGATGTAAGTGTGGGACACCCTATGCTGGTGGTAGTAGCGCTGTAAAACACATGAAATGCATGTGAGAGAGGAGCTATAGAGAGAAGAGGGGAACTGTTGGATAGTAGTGCGGGATTCCAGGGAGAAGGAGGCAGTTGGGTGGGGGGCACCAAAAACAGAATATCGCACCGGATACCACTGGCGCTAAATCCGGCCCTGATACAATCTAACCGCCACAAATTGGTCCATTTTAGATTTCTGTATAAGGCATATTTTACCCCGGCCAAACAGCCCAGCCCAGACCTGACTCAACCTCATAATTGCTCCCGATGTGGTAGTCACTATGCATTTTTCTTTCACCTGGTCTGGGAGTGCCCACCCATGTACAAATTCTGGTTGGCGGCGTTAGAAGTGGTTGCAGATATGACAGACCATAGACTAGAGCTCCAAACACTGATGGCGCTGGTGGGGCTCATAGACCGATTCCACTGGCATTTTTACCAGCTACACATAGTGTAGCCGTGAACTGGGGATGGCACTGTGCCCACACGGGAGGAATGGCTCAATGACCTTGTAATATGTAAAGATCATAGAGATACGTACAACATACTTATAACACCAACATCCAACCTAGGCATATCTGGAGCCCCTTAGTGGATACCCAGTGCTTAATTTGAGTCGTGGTTTACAGTGCTCAGCACTGGCTCTTAATCGTCAACACCAGCGCTTGTGACAGTCTGCCACAAGGTGGCGCTGTCTGGCTAATTTACAAATGACCTCAACAACAGTTAATTATTAATTTAATATACATTAAAAATTAATATAACCTGCCACCCAAGCCATTCTTCTAGCTTTGGGGGCCTGGAATAGTTTGAAATGTCGCACTTGTAGGAGTGTGATGCTTATGAGTTGTGTTGTTCCTATCACTGGCGGCGTGGCTGGGGCAACGTGTGGTGCAAGCTGTGGTGGCCTCCTGGCGAGAGCCCTGTCACTTATTCTTTTGCAAATTAAACACTGGGGATACCGACTCGGACATGGAGGTGATGGGACACAGGGGATGGAGGAGGGCCTTGACAACCTCCCAAGCACATGGACACAACTCTGTACCCTGTGATAGGCATCCATGACTGGAGGTCCACAGTCAACCAGCAGACAAAACCAGGCTCAGGCGGTTAATTATGTGCCATATTATCTTATGTTGATTTGTATAGCGCACGAATCACCCAAGAGGGCATCCAGGCACTTTTATCTAGCTGAGATGAGGCTATTATCAGCCGCAGTCATCGACAGTGGATTGTACACAGTGTATAGTGAAAAATATGGTGCGAGGATACTGTGGGGGTCACCGACCACGGGAGCACCGCCAACAGGCTGGCGGTGCTCCAACGAGCATTCTGACCGCGGCGGTTCAGCCGCGGTCAGAAGCGGAAAGTCAGCGGTCTCCCGCCGACTTTCCGCTGCTCGTTTGAATCCTCCATGGCTGCGGAGCGCGCTCCGCAGCCATGAGGATTCTGACCCCCCCTACCGCCATCCTGTTCATGGCGGGAAAGCCGCCATGAACAGGATGGCGGTAGGGGGGGTCGCGGGGCCCCTGGGGGCCCCTGCCGTGCCCATGCCAATGGCATGGGCACGGCAGGGGCCCCCGTAAGAGGGCCCCGCAAGGTATTTCAGTGTCTGCCTTGCAGACACTGAAATACGCGATGGGTGCTACTGCACCCGTCGCACCTTCCCACTCCGCCGGCTCGATTACGAGCCGGCATCCTCGTGGGAAGGGAGTTTTTCCCTGGGCTGGCGGGCGGTCTTTTGGAGACCGCCCGCAAGCCCAGGGAAAAACTCATAATACCCTCCGCGGTCTTCTGACCGCGGAGCGGTATTATGGGGGCGGAATTCTAGCGGGCGGCCTCCGCCGCCCGCCAGAATTAGAATCAGCCCCTGTATGCCTTAATGTCATAACAAGCTATTGTAAACTGTCTATTGTACGCTTGTAATGTCTGAAACATAACAAGAAGTATTGTAATAAATTCAGAACATGATATGTGTTGTGCATTTTTTAATTGTAAAAATTCTCATGACCATAATGCTGCTGTATGCTGTAGAACAGTGCTCCGCTTTCCAGTTTCTCATTAGTTGACGCCCATAAATCACTGATAATATTATTATGGAAAATAGATAAAAATATGAATTTAGAAACCACCACTGAAAGGACATTTCTTACATAATGAAAAACATGTAATACACTGATTGCCAACATTTATGGTTAGTTTTGGTACCTGATTGCCAACATTTATGGTTAGCTTTGGGACCTGATTGCCAACATTTATGGTTAGCTTTGGGACCACAGCAACCAGAATTGACAGCTCATGCATGCCAGACTCGCCTGTAATCTGTGAGCTTAGCTATGCCTAGCGGGCAGTGAGCACAGGTGCCCTGCTTGTAGACACCTGTCGGGCACATGCTGCTCTGCACTGGGCACGGCGAATGGTCTATTATACTCAACCCAACATCACTAAACATATCCAACTTTCGCTTCTCTCTGATGCCAAAATGGCGCGGATGCAGTTTTAGAATTTAAAATGGCAAATCTCCTAAAATCCTTAGTTGATTTTTTGCTGTTTCATGGCCGTGCTTGCTTCTTCACTGCCCTTCCAGATCCAGAATCCTGCTATCCCAATACTGCTGCCCAGCCACAGATCTTCCAGTGCACCACAACCAGACCAGCCAGCCAGCCAGAGTTCTCAACCTGCCAAGTGCTACTTATCAAGGACTAAACTAACACATTTTAGTTTACTGTTCGCATTACTACAGGGTCAGAAATCTTTCGCGCTTATCCGGTGATGTCAGCTCAGGATGCATCCTTTACCAAGTTCAGTGTCAACCACAGCACAGAAACAGCACTCATCACTGCAACAGATGACAGTGGCATGATCCTGGACAGAGGAGAGACGGAAGCCCTCATCCTACTGGACCTCTCAGCGACTTTGGACAGAGTTTCAATCAATCCCCATTGTCATCAGAGGCATGCACGGGATTGGCGTTCGATGGCCTGCCCGCCACTGGATATGCTCTTCCTTTGGGGGAAGAACACTGACAGTCAACCTGACACTATAACGCTCGGAACGCTGAAAACTCATCTGCGGAGGGCTCCAAGGGCCGTCCCTCAGCAGGCCCTCTACAGTGCATACATGACTGCATTTGCCATGCCGTGCCCATGACATCAACATGCTGTACTGTGCTGATGACACATGACTCATACGCTCCATCTCAGACAGAACTCCCAGCAGGAAGTACAAGTTCACCAGAAAAATTGTCACGCCCTTGCCACTAGCAAGCTGGAATACGGGGCATTGCTATAGGTCAGAATCACCAAGCAACTCAGCAGAAGACTACAAACCATCCAACCAGAAAATGGCAGCCAAGCCCACCCTCAACCTTCCATGCAGACACACATCTTCCACACTTCAGGGTGCTCCACTGGTTCCCAATACACAAACTTGCTTGGTTCAAACTCCTCATCCACACATTCAAAGCACTGCACAGCACAGGCCCAGCCTACATGAACAGTTGCATTTGCTTCCACTAACCATCAAGATACACAGCCGCGGCCTGTCCTTTAGGACGGAGGGGCCACACCCCCCCCACCTTTTGCCCCTCATGAAGAGTGTCGGTCAGGCTGAGCAAAGGTCAGCCTGACAGACACTCTTCATGTTCAGCTCAGGCAGCCAGGAGCAGACATGGGGAATTTGCGCGGACTCCTAGCTGCATGAGCTGAACTTTGCTGGGCTGATGAGGTCACAGCTCCTATGGGCGTGACCTCCTCAGCTCAGCAAAGGTGCCTCGAGGCCCTTCCCCTCAGTGACAAGGGGAAGCGTCACTGATTGACTTCGCCCTGGGCGCTTCAGGTTTAAGCCCCGAAGCGCCCAGGGCGAGTGTCAATCAGTGACACTTCATCACAGAGTAGGGTGGGGTCAGCAGTCTCACTGACCCCCATCCCACTCTGTGACGAGGCTGGGACTGCTGCCTTCCCTCATTTGCTGACTTAAGGTCAGCCAGAAAGTGAAGGTGGCAGTCCCAAACCTCCTGGGACCTCCGTGATGAAGGTAGGTGTGTGTGTTTTTTAAATGATCGTTTGGTGTGAGCGTGTATGTTTGAATGTCGATGGGTGTTGTGAATGGATGTGCGTGCGTGTGTGAATGAATAAGTGTGAGTGTGAGTGTACTTCCCGCCCACTCCCCTCCCTCCTAAAATTACCAGCCACCACTGCAGATACAGCCGCTCAGCGGGGCTCCTACTCAAATATATTCTTCGCATACACAGAAACAGAGGCAGAGGGTGAGCCATCTCCTACATCACTCTTAAAGCATGGAACGACCTCCAGCTTCACATCAGAGAGCCCTCCATGCTCCTTGACTTCCACAAGAAGCTGATGACCTCCTCCTACCTGTGAGGCAAGGCTACCACACCTGCTCAGCACCAGGATACTGCCACCCTCGCCCTCGCACAGACCCAGGGCATTAGCCGAAGCCACAGCTTTGACAGCTTTCCCCTCCATCTCCGTACATCATCCTCGTTGGAGGAATTCAGGAAGAGACTGAAGAGCTGGCTCTTCAACAGCGCCCTGCTACCTAGTATCTGGATACCCTCACAGGTGATTAGCAGCGCTATACAAATACCGACTGATTGATTGACAGGTGATAGTGCGCTCTACCAATATGCATAGCATAATAGTGTTTTCTGTTTTTACTGCTAAGGATGAAACTTAAAGCCCTCCACCACTCCCTCCACTCGCCATGTCCCCATAATCTCCCCACCCCCTGTGGCCTTCACAACTGTGTTTACAAACTCAGCAGCCAGTCAGGTTAGTTTTGTTTTAGGGGCCGGGGTTGGGTTAGTTTTAGTATTGGAGGTGGGGTAATTCAGGGCCTTAGGGCAGGTGGGGGTGGTCGCATGCTAGAACCACTCATGCTGTTGCCACACATGCCTTTACAAAAACATTGTAAAGGCATGTGTGGTAAAGGCATTCGTGGTAATAATGCAGTCGTTGTTCCGACCACGTTGTTCAGGCATGCGTGGTTCCAGCATTCGTTGTTTCATCTTACATTTATCTCACATTCAGGGCTTTATGTGGACTGGGTCCCTCCAGGTCACTGAAATGGCAATATGTGCATCTGCTCAAAACGTAATAAGGTAATCCATGTCAGCCCTTTATTTCCTGTTTGTATTTCACAGGTTTTACCTAGTTTTGCATTGCCTTAGAGTGTTTGCTGTTTGAAGAGTGTTGTGTTTCTGTATTTCCTTTCATCTAGCATATTACTCTTGTTACAGTGCTTACTCTGAACTGAGTCGCCTCCGAGTGTTTATAACTGGCCACGATCGAGAGCTCTGGAATTGAGGCGAAGGCAGGGCACATTTCTCACAGTGCCTGTCAGTGGATTATAACGGTGTTCAGAATACATGCTCATCCAATCGTTGGCCTCTCGGCAAAGTGCACAAAGCAATGGTCACTTCCTCCAGTTGCAATAGTGCTTCCGTGTAGGAGTCTGTGGGTGAAAGAGGTGCACAACTCTCACAATATTGACAAGGCAAAAGTGAAAGACAATGCAGTGCTTACAGGTGAGGGGGTGTGTTGTGTCTTTGGGGTGCTGAAGTGAAGGAGATGCGAGGAAGTACATTCAGGAGAGAGTGAAAAGAGGCTACTGAGGATGAAGAGGTGTATGATATGTAGATGGACAAGATGTGAAGACGAAAAAGACATAGAGTAAACATAATGGGGTGATTGAGACACTTTGAAGACCTCTAAACATTTATAACTTGAATACTAGAGGCATGAGATGGCCAAGAAGTGTCCTGGCGTGGACAATCTCCTCAGAAGTGGAACTGATAAACTTCAGAACTTTAGAGCAAGTCAATGAGCTTCATGTCACCCTCCCAGGCATGGCTTTACTGCTGGTATGCTGCCGATGCTGCTGCTGCTGCTGCTGGGACCAGTTCCAGTCCTTGGGTGGAGCTGAATGTACCTCTGAGGGATTCTTTATGCTGCTATGGATGTACCTCTGAATCAGGACAATAGATTGGTGAAGCGTCACTCGGGGTGTCACATAAAAGATAACTTGGCAGTCCTGGGGTCACATACAGCTCTGTCAATACATTTACACCCTTCCCAGCTTTCCAGGGCTGGACCCAAAGATTGCTCTGTCAGTGGACCCCAGGGCTGCCCTGGACCCTCCTGTGATACCATGAGTGGGGCAAAGCTCTTTCAGTGCACCCCAAACCTATCACGCAGCCGGTGTGGGACACCAGACTCATAGCTTCACCAGGGCACTTCAACACTGCACTTCAGGACACTTAGGACTCTATTAATGCATCTCAATCTCGGCCAGTGGTTAATTTCTAAATAAACAAGTGACAGGGCCCAAGTCATTGCTTGTGAGGCTAATGCAGGTTGCTCTACGACTCTAACTGGCATCACTGTCACGTGCCTGTAGAAATGCTCCCTACTATGCATCACATTCCTATACATGTGATAGTTTGGATAATTCCAAGCCACCCAAAGCAGTTAGAATGGCCTGGACCCTCTTGACATATTTTTTTAAATGTGAATGTAATTGTTAAACAGATGTGCTCCTACAGAAACAGACCGACAGCACCACCATGTGGTGGACTGTCATAAGTAAGTGATGATGTTAACAATTCAGTGCTGAGCACTGGAAAACATCTGCACAAATTAAGCACTGCTGGTTAGTCACTCATTGCTGTGCCAATGTGAATCAACTCTGGTGTATAGAAGTGCGATCTTGTCTGCGCAGGCGCGAGGCTTCTGTAAAGGGGGTTAGCTCTCCTCGTGCTGCTGCATCGCTCTTGCTCCTGTCTCCTCCTTGCTTTATCACCGTTTTTTTGTGTGCCTTCTTGTAAGGAAATGCCTCCTTTGCATGGTTACCCCCTGACTTTTTGCCTTTGCTGATGCTATGTTTTGAATTGAAAGTGTGCTGAGGCCTGCTAACCAGGCCCCAGCACCAGTGTTCTTTCCCTAACCTGTACTTTTGTTTTCACAATTGGCACACCCTGGCATCCAGGTAAGTCCCTTGTAACTGGTACCCCTGGTACCAAGGGCCCTGATGCCAGGGAAGGTCTCTAAGGGCTGCAGCATATCTTATGCCACCCTGGGGACCCCTCACTCAGCACAGACACACTGCTTGCCAGCTTGTGTGTGCTGGTGAGAACAAAACGAGTAAGTCGACATGGCACTCCCCTCAGGGTGCCATGCCAACCTCACACTGCCTATGCAGTATAGATAAGTCACCCCTCTAGCAGGCCTTACAGCCCTAAGGCAGGGTGCACTATACCATAGGTGAGGGCACCAGTGCATGAGCACTGTGCCCCTACAGTGTCTAAGCCAAACCTTAGACATTGTAAGTGCAGGGTAGCCATAAGAGTATATGGTCCGGGAGTCTGTTAAACACGAACTCCACAGCACCATAATGGCTACACTGAAAACTGGGAAGTTTGGTATCAAACGTCTCAGCACAATAAATGCACACTGATGCCAGTGTACATTTTATTGTAAATACACCCCAGAGGGCACCTTAGAGGTGCCCCCTGAAACCTTAACCAACTACCTGTGTAGGCTGACTGGTTTTAGCAGCCTGCCACACTCGAGACATGTTGCTGGCCACATGGGGAGAGTGCCTTTGTCACTCTGTGGCTAGTAACAAAGCCTGCACTGGGTGGAGATGCTATCACCTCCCCTTGCAGGAGCTGTAACACCTGGCGGTGAGCCTCAAAGGCTCACCCCCTTTGTTCCAGCACCACAGGGCATTCCAGCTAGTGGAGTTGCCCGCCCCCTTCGGCCACGGCCCCACTTTTGGCGGCAAGGCCGGAGGAGATAATGAGAAAAACAAGGAGGAGTCACTGACCAGTCAGGACAGCCCCTAAGGCAACCTGAGCTGAAGTGACTCTGACTTTTAGGAATCCTCCATCTTGCAGATGGAGGATCCCCCAATAGGGATAGGAATGTGACCCCCTCCCCTTGGGAGGAGGCACAAAGAGGGTGTAGCCACCCTCAGGGCTAGTAGCCATTGGCTACTGCCCTCCCTGATCTAAACACACCCCTAAATTCTGTATTTAGGGGCTCCCCAGAACCTAGGAAATCAGATTCCTGCAACTTAAGAAGAAGAGGACTGCTGAGCTGAAAAACCCTGCAGAGAAGACGGAGACATCAACTGCTTTGGCCCCAGCCCTACCGGCCTGTCTCCCCCCTTCGGAAGAAAACTGCTCCAGCGACGCTTTCCCCAGGACCAGCGACCTCTGAATCCTCAGAGGACTGCCCTGCTCTAAAAGGACCAACAAACTCCCGAGAACAGCGGCCCTGTTCAACAAAGACTGCAACTTTGTTTCCAGAGGAGCAACTTTAAAGACCCCTGCAATCCACGCCAGAAGCGTGAGACTTGCAACTCTGCACCCGGCGACCCCGACTCAACTGGTGAAGAAACAATGCTTCAGGGAGGACCCCCCGGCGACTCCAAGACTGTGAGTAACCAAAGTTGTCCCCCCTGAGCCCCCACAGCGACGCCTGCAGAGGGAATCCCGAGGCTCCCCCTGACCGCCACTGTCTGAATCCAAAATCCCAACGCCTGGAAAAGACCCTGCACCCGCAGCCCCCAGGACCTGAAGGATCGGAACTCCAGTGCAGGAGTGACCCCAAGGAGGTCCTCTCCCTTGCCCAGGTGGTGGCTATCCCGAGGAGCACCCCCCTTGCCTGCCTGCATCGCTGAAGAGACCCCTTGGTCTCCCATTGAAACCTATTGAAAACCCGACGAGTGTTTGCACACTGCACCCGGCCGCCCCCCGTGCTGCTGAGGGTGAACTTTCTGTGCTGACTTGTGTGTCCCCCCGGTGCCCTACAAAACCCCCCTGGTCTGCCCTCCGAAGACGCGGGTACTTACCTGCTGGCAGACTGGAACCGGGGCACCCCCTTCTCCATTGAAGCCTATGTGTTTTGGGCACCACTTTGAACTCTGCACCTGACCGGCCCTGAGCTGCTGGTGTGGTAACTTTGGGGTTGCTCTGAACCCCCAACGGTGGGCTACCTTGGACCCCAACTTGAACCCCGTAGGTGGTTTACTTACCTGCAAGAACTAACAATAACTTACCTCCCCCAGGAACTGTTGAAAATTGCAGTGTCTAGTTTTAAAATAGCTATATGTGTTTTATTTCAAAAGTATATATGCTATTGTGATTATTCAAAGTTCCTAAAGTACTTACCTGCAATACCTTTCAAATGAGATATTACATGTAAAATTTGAACCTGTGGTTCTTAAAATAAACTAAGAAAATATATTTTTCTATACAAAAACCTATTGGCTTGGAATTGTCTCTGAGTGTGTGTTCCTCATTTATTGCCTGTGTGTATGTACAACAAATGCTTAACACTACTCCTTTGATAAGCCTACTGCTCGACCACACTACCACAAAATAGAGCATTAGTATTATCTCTTTTTGCCACTATCTTACCTCTAAGGGGAACCCTTGGACTCTGTGCATACTATTCCTTACTTTGAAATAGTGCATACAGAGCCAACTTCCTACACTTCTCCTCGATTTTCCCTCGTTCTCACAGCTTTCTCCTTGCTTTTTCACCCGTTTTTTTGTGTGCTCTTTCATTATTTTTCACTGCTTTCTACTTTCCCTTTTCCCTGTTTCTATGTGCCTTGTCCTTGCTTTTTCCTCATTTTCACTGCTTTCTCCTTGCTTTTCTTCCGTTTTGTGTGCCGTTGCACTTTGCTTTTCCCTCGTTTTCACTCCTTTCTCCTTGCTTTTTCCAGTTTTTGTGTGCCCTTTCCTTGCTTTTCCCTCGTTCTCACTGCATTCGCCTGTTTTTTTCCTATTTTCTGTGTGCTCTCTCCTTCGTTGTCCCTCATTCTCACTGCTTTCTCCTTGCTTTTTCCCCCGTTTTTATGTGCCTTCTCCTCCCTTTTCTTTTGTTTTCACCTCTTTCTCCTTGCTTTTTCCCCCATGTGTGTGTGCCTTCTCCTTGCTTTCATTCACGGCTCACTGCGCTCACGCAGGGTGGGGAGGGTGCAGTGCGCAGGAGTGGAGGGGTGACGGTGGGAGGGGGTAAAATGTAATTGAAAAAAACAAACAAAAAAAGCGTACCTGTACGCGGCTGTGCCGCTCCGCCCCTCCGTCTCCTCTGCTGCACGCAGGCACAGGCTCCCAGAGCTGCCCTGCGGCCATGCCTGACACTGCTCAGAGCAGCTTTAGGGTTGGCTGGGAGCACCCAGGCAGACTGGGAGCCTGCGTCTGCTCTCTCCAACCTGGCACCTGTGTTGCTGGCCTGGAGACAGCCTGCTGCCCATGTGTGTTTGGCGGGCCCGAGACGGCCGGCCAAACATACATGCACACTGAGGGGAGTGCACAGTGAACTCCCCTTATATACTCGTCATCCCCAATGCCCGACCCTTTAACAAACAAAACAATAATAAACATGGTTTATTATTGTTTAGTTTGTTAAAGGATTTGCAGCGGCTGCTTCTGGCGGGGAGGGCGACGCTTCTCTGCCCTAATGGAGGAGCCGCTGCTGCTTGCTTTTCCTTGGTTCTCACTGCTTTCTCCGTGCCTTTTCCCCCTTTTTTGTGTGCCTTCTTGCTTTTTCCCCTTTTTTCTGTGCCTTCTCCTTGCTTTTCCTTCATTCTTACTGCTTTGTGCTTGCCTTTTCCCCATTTTTTGCATACCTTCTCCTTGGTTTTTCCTCATTTTCCTCTCGCTTTTTGGCCTTTTTCCCCAAGCAACTAGAGACCATCACCTCACTTCTAGAATTCCTTAGGGTCCTCAAGACCTGGCTGTTCGAATGAGCCTCTGGGTCCCTTAAGCGCCTGGATACCCTGTTGGGAGATTAGCTTTGCTTTACACATACTGACTGATTGATTGATTAAATGGAGAAAGGTTTTAGTGACTTTGAATGCTTGGGTGTCAGTTTAAAACAGGAGCCTGACACACGCACAGCGATTGTGCATAATTCATATAAAAAGTTTTTAAAGACCCGTCACCAACATGTAATATGTACTTCATTTGCACAGATCAAATCAATAAATCTATCATTAGATTTGTAAAGCGCTGCTTATCACCTGGGGGGTATCCAGACACTAAGGGTTGTGGCTGTGAGCCAATAGCTACTTCTGAAAGAGCCATGTCTTGAGTTTTCTCTTGAAGTCGAGGAGGGTGTGCCAGGTGCAAAAGGTGGAGGGAGAGGTCATTCTAGATCTTGGCACCGCGGTTGGAGAAGGAGCATCCTCCGCTGTGGCTGTGCCAAACTCTCAGGGCATGCGAGGGCCGAGTGTTGTTGAACGGAGCTCCCTGGTTGGCTGGTGGAGGGACTATCTGTGGTTGATTAGATTGGGTCTGTTTTCGTGGAGGGCTTTGTATGCGATACAGAGAACCTTGAATTTGCACCTCTTGTGCACAGGCAACCAGTGGGGACCTCTGAAGTGGGCAGTGATGTGTGTCTGTCTGGGGAGGTCCAGGATGAGTCTTGCTGCTGCGTTCTGGATGATCTGGATGCGATGAAGGAGCTGGGCAGGAAGTTGATGTAGAAGGCGTTTCCATAGTATATTCTGCTGGTGCTGATGGCCTGGGTGACCGTCTTTCTGGTTTCAATGATGATCCATCTGAATATCTTCCATAGAATGCAGAGGTTGTGGAACCTGGAGGTGGCCACTGCGTTTATCCGCTGTTTGAAGGTGTGTTTGCTGTCGATGATGATGCCGAGATTGCGGGTATGGTCAGTCGGGGTCGGGGGTTGTCTGAGCATGGAGGGCCACCAGGAGTCATCCCAAGGGGAGGGGTTGCTTCCGGATAGGATCACCTCAGTCTTGTCTGTTTCAGTTTCAAGCAGTTGGATTTCAACCTCTCAGCAACGTGTGTCATGGTGTTGCTGAAGTTGTCTCTGAGGTGGCGTGGTCTTTGGAAAGGGAGAGTATGAGTTGGGTGTCGTCTTGGTATTAGATGATGTTCAGTCCATGCAAACAATCTTGGCCAATGGTGTCACGTAGATGTTGAAAAGGGTGGGGCTGAGAGAGGATCCCTGGGGGACGCCACATATGTTGCTTTTAGGTTCTGAGGTGAAAGGTGGGAGGTGGACCCTCTGGGTGTGGCCTGTGATGAAGGTGGGGATCCATTTGAGGGCATTGCTCCAGATCCCGATGTGGGGGAGTCTGGAGGTGAGGGTGTAGTATGAAATGGTGGCAAACCCGGGAGAGAGGTCTAGGAGGATGAAGGCCATGTTCTCTCTGTGGTTGAGGAGGGACCAGATGTCGTCCGTTGCGACGATATGGGTGGTTTTGGTGGTGTGGTTGGAGAGGAAATCGCATTGAGAGGAGTCTAGTAGGTTGTGTTTTTCCAGGTGTTTGAAGAGCTGCTTGTTGATGTCTTTTCCCAGGACCTTGGCTGGGAAGGGGAGCAGAGAGATTGGGTGGTCATTTTTGAGTTTGCTAGGGTTGGTGGAAGGTTTCTTCAGGAGTGGCTTGACCTCTGCTTGTTTCCATGCTTTGGGAATGGTGGCAGTCCTGATGGAGGTGTTGAGGATGGGAGAGAGGATGCTGCTCATTTCCTTCTTGCCCAGGATGAAGATGTAATGTGGGCAGGGGTCGCTGGGTGAGCCGGAGTGGATCGAAGTCATGAGGGCGGCTGTTTCCCGGATGGATAGTGGCTTTCAGTTGGTGATGAGGTGGTTGGGGGAGTCCTCGGATAGAGTCAGGAGGTGTTTGATGTTAGTGGGTTGGGGATGAACGTTTCTGTAGATGGCTGTGATTTTGTCATGGAAGTAGTCGGCTAGTGTGTTGCAGAGAGTCTGGGTGGGTTGTATTGTGTTTTTTGTAGCTGCTGAGCAGGAGAACTCTGACGATCTTGAAGAGTTCCTTCGGGTGGTTGGTGCTGTCCTCGATGCAGCTGGGTAGGGCAACCTTTTTTACTTCTCTGCGCCGGAGATGATATTTGTTCAGAGCACCTTAGATGGTGGTGTGGTCTGCGAGGTCCCTGCTACTGAGCCACTGTCTTTCTCACTTGTTGCATTCTCTCTCGAGTGTGCGTAGTTCAGGGGTGAACCACCTTGCAGGCTTGCTTGATCTTTGATTTTCTACAGATACACAGAATAAATTATACCTGAGAACATCAGTGACTGAAGGGACTTTGTAATGCCCCTAGCCTGTTTGCATCTAAAAATGTCATTCTCTAGGTTCCAGATACGTATTGAGGTATTAGGACCTGAGCTTTACACTGATCATGTAAAAATATATTTTAATCTGTGCTTCCAATGTGGAAGGAATAAAGGATGAACTCAAAGTAGTTGCACGAGGGTGAGCCCTGCCCACCCCTTGAGGCATAAAGGAAACCTTCGAGCCTGAATATACTGTTTGAGTGAATAAATGACTGACAGATTTATATAGATGCCAAAATCTATACAAGGGCTGCCGGGCGTCCTATGGGAAGTGATATCATTCCGTCTTCAGGAAGTTATTTGATGGCCCTGCTGTCTGGAAGGTTCCATTCTGGAGGGGGAGAATCTTGTTAAAGGAAAGGCGTCTCCTTCTACGCTACATGGACAAGATGGCGTCTGAAGGGATGCGGTCGGAGAGGTGTGCCTCTGGGATTCACTGAGAGCAGCACTCGCTCGCAGCTGTTAGTGGCACTCTGGACTGAGATCACTGAGAGCAGCACTCGTCCTCAGCTGTTAATGGAGCTCTGTACTGAGGTCACTGAGGGCAGCACTCACTCTCAGCTGTTAGTGGCACTCTGGACTGAGGTCACCGAGGGCAGCACTCACTCGCAGCTGTTAGTGGCACTCTGGACTGAGATCACTGAGAGCAACACTCTTCCTCAGCTGTTAATGGAGCTCTGTACTGAGATCACTGAGGGCAGCACTCACTCTCAGCTGTTAGTGCCACTCTGGACTGAGGTCACTGAGGGCAACACTCACTGTCAGCTGATAGTGGCACTCTGGACTGTGATCACTGATGGCAAGACTCTCTCTCAGCTGTTAGTGACACTCTGGATTGAGGTCACTGAGGGCAGCACTCACTCTCAGCTGTTAGTTGCACTCTGGACTGAGGTCACTAAGGGCAGCACTCACTCTCAGCTGTTAGTGGCAATCTGGACTGAGATCACTGATGGCAACACTCTCAGCTGTTAGTGGCACTCTGGACTGAGGTCACTGAGGGCAGTACTCTCAGCTGTTAGTGGCAATCTGGACTGAGATCACTGAGAGCAACACTCATCCTCAGCTGTTAATAGAACTCTGTACTGAGATCACTGAGGGCAGCACTCACTCTCAGATGTTAGTGGCACTCTGGACTCAGGTCACTGAGGGCAACACTCACTTGCAGCTGTTAGTGGCACTCTGGACTGAGATCACTGATGGCAAACCTCTCTCTCAGCTGTTAGTGGCACTCTGGACTGAGATCACTGAGAGCAGCATTCACTCTTGGCTGTTAGTGGTACTCTGGGCTGAGGTCAGTGAGAGCAGCACTCAATAGCAGCTTTGCGTGGCACTTTGGACTGAGATCACTGCTGGCAAAACTCATTTTCTGCTGTTAAGTTTCACTCTGGACTGAGGTCAAAGAGAGTATCACTCACTCTCAGCTGTTAGTGGCATTCTGTGCTGAGATCACCAGGTCAGCATGGAGTGAAGTCACTGAGAACAACACTCGCTCTCAGCTGTGAGTGCCACTCTGGACTGAGATCACTGAGAGCAGCACTCACTCTCAGCAGTTAGAGGCACTCTGGACTGAGATCACCGAGGGCAGCACTCACTCGCAGCTGTTAGTGGCACTCTGGACTGAGATCACTGATGGCAACACTCTCTCTCAGCTGTTAGTGGCACTCTGGACTGAGGTCACTGAGGGCAGTACTCACTCTGAGCTGTTAGTGGCAATCTGGACTGAGATCACTGAGAGCAACACTCATCCTCAGCTGTTAATGGAACTCTGTACCGAGATCACTGAGGGCAGCACTCACTCTCAGACATTAGTGGCACTCTGGACTCAGGTCACTGAGGGCAACACTCACTTGCAGCTGTTAGTGGCACTCTGGACTGAGATCACTGATGGCAAACCTCTCTCTCAGCTGTTAGTGGCACTCTGGACTGAGATCACTGAGAGCAGCATTCACTCTTGGCTGTTAGTGGTACTCTGGGCTGAGGTCAGTGAGAGCAGCACTCAATAGCAGCTTTGCGTGGCACTTTGGACTGAGATCACTGCCGGCAACACTCATTTTCTGCTGTTAAGTTTCACTCTGGACTGAGGTCAAAGAGAGTATCACTCACTCTCAGCTGTTAGTGGCATTCTGTGCTGAGATCACCAGGGCAGCATGGAGTGAAGTCACTGAGAACAACACTCACTCTCAGCTGTGAGTGCCACTCTGGACTGAGATCACTGAGAGCAGCACTCACTCTCAGCAGTTAGAGGCACTCTGGACTGAGATCACCGAGGGCAGCACTCACTCGCAGCTGTTAGTGGCACTCTGGACTGAGATCACTGATGGCAACACTCTCTCTCAGCTGTTAGTGGCACTCTGGACTGAGGTCACTGAGGGCAGTACTCACTCTGAGCTGTTAGTGGCAATCTGGACTGAGATCACTGAGAGCAACACTCATCCTCAGCTGTTAATGGAACTCTGTACCGAGATCACTGAGGGCAGCACTCACTCTCAGACATTAGTGGCACTCTGGACTCAGGTCACTGAGGGCAACACTCACTTGCAGCTGTTAGTGGCACTCTGGACTGAGATCACTGATGGCAAACCTCTCTCTCAGCTGTTAGTGGCACTCTGGACTGAGATCACTGAGAGCAGCATTCACTCTTGGCTGTTAGTGGTACTCTGGGCTGAGGTCAGTGAGAGCAGCACTCGATAGCAGCTTTGCGTGGCACTTTGGACTGAGATCACTGCCGGCAACACTCATTTTCCGCTGTTAAGTTTCACTCTGGACTGAGGTCAAAGAGAGTATCACTCACTCTCAGCTGTTAGTGGCATTCTGTGCTGAGATCACGAAGGGCAGCATGGAGTGAAGTCACTGAGAACAACACTCGCTCTCAGCTGTGAGTGCCACTCTGGACTGAGATCACTGAGAGCAGCACTCACTCTCAGCAGTTAGAGGCACTCTGGACTGAGATCACCGAGGGCAGCACTCACTCGCAGCTGTTAGTGGCACTCTGGACTGAGATCACTGAGAGCAACACTCACTCTCAGCTGCTGGTTGCACTCTGGACTGAGGTCACTAAGGGCAGCACTCACTCTCAGCTGTTATTGGCAATCTGGACTGAGATCACTGATGGCAACACTCTCTCTCAGCTGTTAGTGGCACTCTGGACTGAGGTCACTGAGGGCAGTACTCACTCTGAGCTGTTAGTGGCAATCTGGACTGAGATCACTGAGAGCAACACTCATCCTCAGCTGTTAATGGAACTCTGTACTGAGATCACTGAGGGCAGCACTCACTCTCAGACGTTAGTGGCACTCTGGACTCAGGTCACTGAGGGCAACACTCACTTGCAGCTGTTAGTGGCACTCTGGACTGAGATCACTGATGGCAAACCTCTCTCTCAGCTGTTAGTGGCACTCCGGACTGAGATCACTGAGAGCAGCATTCACTCTTGGCTGTTAGTGGTACTCTGGGCTGAGGTCAGTGAGAGCAGCACTCGATAGCAGCTTTGCGTGGCACTTTGGACTGAGATCACTGCCGGCAACACTCATTTTCCGCTGTTAAGTTTCACTCTGGACTGAGGTCAAAGAGAGTATCACTCACTCTAAGCTGTTAGTGGCATTCTGTGCTGAGATCACGAAGGGCAGCATGGAGTGAAGTCACTGAGAACAACACTCGCTCTCAGCTGTGAGTGCCACTCTGGACTGAGATCACTGAGAGCAGCACTCACTCTCAGCAGTTGGAGGCACTCTGGACTGGAATGACAGAGGGCAGCACTCACTCGCAGCTGTTAGTGGCACTCTGGACTGAGATCACTGAGAGCAACACTCACTCTCAGCTGTTAGTTGCACTCTGGATTCAGGTCACTGAGGGCAACACTCACTTGCAGCTGTTAGTGGCACTCTGGACTGAGATCACTGATGGCAAACCTCTCTCTCAGCTGTTAGTGGCACTCTGGACTGAGATCACTGAGAGCAGCACTCACTCTCAGCAGTTAGTGGCACTCTGGACTGAGGTCACTGATGGCAAACCTCTCTCTCAGCTGTTAGTGGCACTCTGGACTGAGATCACTGAGAGCAGCATTCACTCTTGGCTGTTAGTGGTACTCTGGGCTGAGGTCAGTGAGAGCAGCACTCGATAGCAGCTTTGCGTGGCACTTTGGACTGAGATCACTGCCGGCAACACTCATTTTCCGCTGTTAAGTTTCACTCTGGACTGAGGTCAAAGAGAGTATCACTCACTCTCAGCTGTTAGTGGCATTCTGTGCTGAGATCACGAAGGGCAGCATGGAGTGAAGTCACTGAGAACAACACTCACTCTCAGCTGTGAGTGCCACTCTGGACTGAGATCACTGAGAGCAGCACTCGCTCTCAGCAGTTAGAGGCACTCTGGACTGAGATCACCGAGGGTAGCACTCACTCGCAGCTGTTAGTGGCACTCTGGACTGAGATCACTGAGAGCAACACTCACTCTCAGCTGTTAGTTTCACTCTGGACTGAGATCACTAAGGGCAGCACTCACTCTCAGCTGTTATTGGCAATCTGGACTGAGATCACTGATGGCAACACTCTCTCTCAGCTGTTAGTGGCACTCTGGACTGAGATCACTGAGAGCAGCACTCACTCTCAGCAGTTAGTGGCACTCTGGACTGAGATCACTAAGGGCAGCACTCACTCTCAGCTGTTATTGGCAATCTGGACTGAGATCACTGATGGCAACACTCGCTCTCAGCTGTGAGTGCCACTCTGGACTGAGATCACTGAGAGCAGCACTCACTCTCAGCAGTTAGAGGCACTCTGGACTGGAATGACAGAGGGCAGCACTCACTCGCAGCTGTTAGTGGCACTCTGGACTGAGATCACTGAGAGCAACACTCACTCTCAGCTGTTAGTTGCACTCTGGACTGAGGTCACTAAGGGCAGCACTCACTCTCAGCTGTTATTGGCAATCTGGACTGAGATCACTGATGGCAACACTCTCTCTCAGCTGTTAGTGGCACTCTGGACTGAGGTCACTGAGGGCAGTACTCACTCTGAGCTGTTAGTGGCAATCTGGACTGAGATCACTGAGAGCAACACCCATCCTCAGCTGTTAATGGAATTCTGTACTGAGATCACTGAGGGCAGCACTCACTCTCAGACGTTAGTGGCACTCTGGACTCAGGTCACTGAGGGCAACACTCACTTGCAGCTGTTAGTGGCACTCTGGACTGAGATCACTGATGGCAAACCTCTCTCTCAGCTGTTAGTGGCACTCTGGACTGAGATCACTGAGAGCATCATTCACTCTTGGCTGTTAGTGGTACTCTGGGCTGAGGTCAGTGAGAGCAGCACTCGATAGCAGCTTTGCGTGGCACTTTGGACTGAGATCACTGCCGGCAACACTCATTTTCCGCTGTTAAGTTTCACTCTGGACTGAGGTCAAAGAGAGTATCACTCACTCTCAGCTGTTAGTGGCATTCTGTGCTGAGATCACGAAGGGCAGCATGGAGTGAAGTCACTGAGAACAACACTCGCTCTCAGCTGTGAGTGCCACTCTGGACTGAGATCACTGAGAGCAGCACTCACTCTCAGCAGTTAGAGGCACTCTGGACTGAGATCACCGAGGGCAGCACTCACTCGCAGCTGTTAGTGGCACTCTGGACTGAGATCACTGAGAGCAACACTCACTCTCAGCTGCTGGTTGCACTCTGGACTGAGGTCACTAAGGGCAGCACTCACTCTCAGCTGTTATTGGCAATCTGGACTGAGATCACTGATGGCAACACTCTCTCTCAGCTGTTAGTGGCACTCTGGACTGAGGTCACTGAGGGCAGTACTCACTCTGAGCTGTTAGTGGCAATCTGGACTGAGATCACTGAGAGCAACACTCATCCTCAGCTGTTAATGGAACTCTGTACTGAGATCACTGAGGGCAGCACTCACTCTCAGACGTTAGTGGCACTCTGGACTCAGGTCACTGAGGGCAACACTCACTTGCAGCTGTTAGTGGCACTCTGGACTGAGATCACTGATGGCAAACCTCTCTCTCAGCTGTTAGTGGCACTCCGGACTGAGATCACTGAGAGCAGCATTCACTCTTGGCTGTTAGTGGTACTCTGGGCTGAGGTCAGTGAGAGCAGCACTCGATAGCAGCTTTGCGTGGCACTTTGGACTGAGATCACTGCCGGCAACACTCATTTTCCGCTGTTAAGTTTCACTCTGGACTGAGGTCAAAGAGAGTATCACTCACTCTCAGCTGTTAGTGGCATTCTGTGCTGAGATCACGAAGGGCAGCATGGAGTGAAGTCACTGAGAACAACACTCGCTCTCAGCTGTGAGTGCCACTCTGGACTGAGATCACTGAGAGCAGCACTCACTCTCAGCAGTTGGAGGCACTCTGGACTGGAATGACAGAGGGCAGCACTCACTCGCAGCTGTTAGTGGCACTCTGGACTGAGATCACTGAGAGCAACACTCACTCTCAGCTGTTAGTTGCACTCTGGATTCAGGTCACTGAGGGCAACACTCACTTGCAGCTGTTAGTGGCACTCTGGACTGAGATCACTGATGGCAAACCTCTCTCTCAGCTGTTAGTGGCACTCTGGACTGAGATCACTGAGAGCAGCACTCACTCTCAGCAGTTAGTGGCACTCTGGACTGAGGTCACTGATGGCAAACCTCTCTCTCAGCTGTTAGTGGCACTCTGGACTGAGATCACTGAGAGCAGCATTCACTCTTGGCTGTTAGTGGTACTCTGGGCTGAGGTCAGTGAGAGCAGCACTCAATAGCAGCTTTGCGTGGCACTTTGGACTGAGATCACTGCCGGCAACACTCATTTTCCGCTGTTAAGTTTCACTCTGGACTGAGGTCAAAGAGAGTATCACTCACTCTCAGCTGTTAGTGGCATTCTGTGCTGAGATCACGAAGGGCAGCATGGAGTGAAGTCACTGAGAACAACACTCACTCTCAGCTGTAAGTGCCACTCTGGACTGAGATCACTGAGAGCAGCACTCACTCTCAGCAGTTAGAGGCACTCTGGACTGAGATCACCGAGGGTAGCACTCACTCGCAGCTGTTAGTGGCACTCTGGACTGAGATCACTGAGAGCAACACTCACTCTCAGCTGTTAGTTTCACTCTGGACTGAGATCACTAAGGGCAGCACTCACTCTCAGCTGTTATTGGCAATCTGGACTGAGATCACTGATGGCAACACTCTCTCTCAGCTGTTAGTGGCACTCTGGACTGAGATCACTGAGAGCAGCACTCACTCTCAGCAGTTAGTGGCACTCTGGACTGAGATCACTAAGGGCAGCACTCACTCTCAGCTGTTATTGGCAATCTGGACTGAGATCACTGATGGCAACACTCGCTCTCAGCTGTGAGTGCCACTCTGGACTGAGATCACTGAGAGCAGCACTCACTCTCAGCAGTTAGAGGCACTCTGGACTGGAATGACAGAGGGCAGCACTCACTCGCAGCTGTTAGTGGCACTCTGGACTGAGATCACTGAGAGCAACACTCACTCTCAGCTGTTAGTTGCACTCTGGACTGAGGTCACTAAGGGCAGCACTCACTCTCAGCTGTTATTGGCAATCTGGACTGAGATCACTGATGGCAACACTCTCTCTCAGCTGTTAGTGGCACTCTGGACTGAGGTCACTGAGGGCAGTACTCACTCTGAGCTGTTAGTGGCAATCTGGACTGAGATCACTGAGAGCAACACCCATCCTCAGCTGTTAATGGAACTCTGTACTGAGATCACTGAGGGCAGCACTCACTCTCAGACGTTAGTGGCACTCTGGACTCAGGTCACTGAGGGCAACACTCACTTGCAGCTGTTAGTGGCACTCTGGACTGAGATCACTGATGGCAAACCTCTCTCTCAGCTGTTAGTGGCACTCTGGACTGAGATCACTGAGAGCAGCATTCACTCTTGGCTGTTAGTGGTACTCTGGGCTGAGGTCAGTGAGAGCAGCACTCGATAGCAGCTTTGCGTGGCACTTTGGACTGAGATCACTGCCGGCAACACTCATTTTCCGCTGTTAAGTTTCACTCTGGACTGAGGTCAAAGAGAGTATCACTCACTCTCAGCTGTTAGTGGCATTCTGTGCTGAGATCACGAAGGACAGCATGGAGTGAAGTCACTGAGAACAACACTCACTCTCAGCTGTGAGTGCCACTCTGGACTGAGATCACTGAGAGCAGCACTCACTCTCAGCAGTTAGAGGCACTCTGGACTGGAATGACAGAGGGCAGCATTCACTCGCAGCTGTTAGTGGCACTCTGGACTGAGATCACTGAGAGCAACACTCACTCTCAGCTGTTAGTTGCACTCTGGACTGAGGTCACTAAGGGCAGCACTCACTCTCAGCTGTTAGTGGCAATCTGGACTGAGATCACTGATGGCAACACTCTCTCTCAGCTGTTAGTGGCACTCTGGACTGAGGTCACTGAGGGCAGTACTCACTCTGAGCTGTTAGTGGCAACCTGGACTGAGATCACTGAGAGCAACACTCACTCTCAGACGTTAGTGGCACTCTGGATTCAGGTCACTGAGGGCAACACTCACTTGCAGCTGTTAGTGGCACTCTGGACTGAGATCACTGATGGCAAACCTCTCTCTCAGCTGTTAGTGGCACTCTGGACTGAGATCACTGAGAGCAGCACTCACTCTCAGCAGTTAGTGGCACTCTGGACTGAGGTCACTGATGGCAAACCTCTCTCTCAGCTGTTAGTGGCACTCTGGACTGAGATCACTGAGAGCAGCATTCACTCTTGGCTGTTAGTGGTACTCTGGGCTGAGGTCAGTGAGAGCAGCACTCGATAGCAGCTTTGCGTGGCACTTTGGACTGAGATCACTGCCGGCAACACTCATTTTCCGCTGTTAAGTTTCACTCTGGACTGAGGTCAAAGAGAGTATCACTCACTCTCAGCTGTTAGTGGCATTCTGTGCTGAGATCACGAAGGGCAGCATGGAGTGAAGTCACTGAGAACAACACTCGCTCTCAGCTGTGAGTGCCACTCTGGACTGAGATCACTGAGAGCAGCACTCACTCTCAGCAGTTAGAGGCACTCTGGACTGAGATCACCGAGGGCAGCACTCATTCGCAGCTGTTAGTGGCACTCTGGACTGAGATCACTGAGAGCAACACTCACTCTCAGCTGCTGGTTGCACTCTGGACTGAGGTCACTAAGGGCAGCACTCACTCTCAGCTGTTATTGGCAATCTGGACTGAGATCACTGATGGCAACACTCTCTCTCAGCTGTTAGTGGCACTCTGGACTGAGGTCACTGAGGGCAGTACTCACTCTGAGCTGTTAGTGGCAATCTGGACTGAGATCACTGAGAGCAACACTCATCCTCAGCTGTTAATGGAACTCTGTACTGAGATCACTGAGGGCAGCACTCACTCTCAGACGTTAGTGGCACTCTGGACTCAGGTCACTGAGGGCAACACTCACTTGCAGCTGTTAGTGGCACTCTGGACTGAGATCACTGATGGCAAACCTCTCTCTCAGCTGTTAGTGGCACTCCGGACTGAGATCACTGAGAGCAGCATTCACTCTTGGCTGTTAGTGGTACTCTGGGCTGAGGTCAGTGAGAGCAGCACTCGATAGCAGCTTTGCGTGGCACTTTGGACTGAGATCACTGCCGGCAACACTCATTTTCCGCTGTTAAGTTTCACTCTGGACTGAGGTCAAAGAGAGTATCACTCACTCTCAGCTGTTAGTGGCATTCTGTGCTGAGATCACGAAGGGCAGCATGGAGTGAAGTCACTGAGAACAACACTCGCTCTCAGCTGTGAGTGCCACTCTGGACTGAGATCACTGAGAGCAGCACTCGCTCTCAGCAGTTAGAGGCACTCTGGACTGAGATCACCGAGGGTAGCACTCACTCGCAGCTGTTAGTGGCACTCTGGACTGAGATCACTGAGAGCAACACTCACTCTCAGCTGTTAGTTGCACTCTGGACTGAGGTCACTAAGGGCAGCACTCACTCTCAGCTGTTAGTGGCAATCTGGACTGAGATCACTGATGGCAACACTCTCTCTCAGCTGTTAGTGGCACTCTGGACTGAGGTCACTGAGGGCAGTACTCACTCTGAGCTGTTAGTGGCAACCTGGACTGAGATCACTGAGAGCAACACTCACTCTCAGACGTTAGTGGCACTCTGGATTCAGGTTACTGAGGGCAACACTCACTTGCAGCTGTTAGTGGCACTCTGGACTGAGATCACTGATGGCAAACCTCTCTCTCAGCTGTTAGTGGCACTCTGGACTGAGATCACTGAGAGTATCACTCACTCTCAGCTGTTAGTGGCATTCGGTGCTGAGATCACGGAGGGCAGCACTCGTTCTCAGTACCATGGAGTGAAGTCACTGAGAACAACACTCGCTCTCAGCTGTGAGTGCCACTCTGGACTGAGATCACTGAGAGCAGCACTCACTCTCAGCAGTTAGAGGCACTCTGGACTGAGATCAACGAGGGCAGCACTCACTCGCAGCTGCTAATGGCACTCTGGATTGAGGCAGCGCCTGACCTTGTGGTTGTAGTGGTCTCCCAGGTGTCTCATTCTGTGGGTGCAGAAACCGCTAATGTAAATGTAAATTAGCACTTGTATAGCGCACTACTCACCCGTTAGGGTCTCAAGGCGCTGTACTCATACCGCTATGGAACCCCTCCTGGCATTTCCCTGTGAGGCGCCCACTCCTGAGCAGGGTGAAGCCAGGCATCCAAGCGCTGTTGGGGCCCTTGTGGAGATGAAGCAAGCTATTGCCCAGAGTTGCAGAGTGGGACCCATGAATTAGATTAGGCACTGAGGCGAGAATTATCTGGTCCAAGGGAATTGAGCCCAAGACCTGCCGAAGCGGGACTTGAACCCTGGTCTTGAGCCAGATCTCTGCCTCAGGGTCTGCCGCTCTAACCATTGAGCCACTAATCTCCACGTCCCTTCGTGAGACAGGGTCTCAGTGCGCAGGAGACATTCCTCACAAACTTTAACTCGAAACAGAAACGAAAGGGCCTTCACTACCTGAGGAAGGAAACATCTTAGCCTCTTTGAAAAATGATCGTTTGCAGTTTTAAGACTGAGTCACACCTGTACCTCACCTGCAGAGGCTGCAAGGATGCTACAGGTTTTCTGTATCCCCTAGCGAGAGGATGCGGGTGTTGGGGGCTGACAAATCACTTGAAGCGGAGTGGGGGTGTTTGATACCCTCTTCTAAGCAGAAGGGACGTGTGGCGCGCTAATGCTACAGTCCACCTCGTCCTGCACCCACGCAGTCCAGCACCTCTCAGGGGCCAGTACTGCAGGGATGTGTCACCTGCCACTGGGCATCCTCCTCCTCCCACGCGTTGCCTGGCAACAGCACATCTGGGCCTGGATGTGTAAAGTCACCTTCCTGGCTACGAGTCTTCGTATCTGCCACCCACACAATAGGCGTGCAATGCACCGTGGCTCCATCATAGCGCCTCACCCAGAGCGCTAAGTCACACCTGCTACTGCAACCAAACGTCAGAGCCCAGTCTGTGATGGAATCCTCGCACCGGGCCGCGACGGTGCCTGCAAGCGCTGAGAGGCCATTCTAAGGACAAGATAGCACTATACAACTCTCTATAGCTGAAGCTAGCACGGAAAGCCGTTCACACCAGGGGTACCCCCGGGCCGCCCATCTCATAGACCTTCAAGAGATCCCTGCAGGTCTCCGAATCCAAGCGGGAGAAGGGGGGCGGGGGGGGGGGGGGGGGGGGCTGCCTCCCTTTCAATGAGTTAATCCCAGTCTGCAGAATTTCCTTTCATCACCACATGTGGAAGCAAGGCCACCCCTTCCAAGATGGCTGCCTCTCTGCACTTTCTAGACCTGAAGCACACACTAAAGAACATGAAGTAGCGCCTCTCCGCTAATTGAAGGTCTTCTGGGCGCTTTTAAAACGAACACCAGTTGAATATTCTCTGTATGCAGCCTTCAGGAAACCCCCCTGTGAACGGAAGACAAGAGATTATGAAGGGAGGCACCCACCCCTCCACCCGCTGCATCTTCAGACCTGCCTTGCTCAGGGTCTCTGCCTGCCCGGCGTCACCGGGGGCAGCCTTGATTTTGGATTAACATTTAATCTGGGTCTGAAAGTGGGGAAAACAATTTAGTGTCAGAGATGTCAGGGCAACTTTTGTCGTTTTCATTCGCTTCCTAAAATCCACCTGAGCAAAGTATAATTTACCAGTACAATTCGTGGCTGCACGCGTTAATGTAAGGTTTTCAGCACATGGACCATTGGAGAGGCTGCTATCTCTTCCCGAGGGCTTCCAACAGGATCTCGTTCATTTTAGGAGAAAAACTGAAACACGCTTGTTCAACCACAATCTATGTGAGTAAGACTCTGCTTCTTACCCCCCCAACGCCCCTCCGCCGCTATGACCTCTACCCACCTCTCTGCACCACAGTTACTCCACTTACCTTGCCACTAACACCCACCAAGGGTAGAGCCAGGGCCCTTGCCAGAAGGCACTCCACCAGTGGTGGAGGGCGGTTTCAGGAGGGAGAGTGGCGGGCGCAAAGCACACTCACACGCATTCTTTCTCACACACACGCATGCGCGCACATCCATTAACAACACTCATCAACATTCAAACATACAGGCAAGCACCAAACATTCATTTAAAAAGATCACACACTTACCTTCAGCTCGGAGGTCCCAGGAGGGTTGGGACTGAGGGAAGGCAGCAGTCCCAGCCTCGTCACAGAGTGGGATGGGGTCAGTGAGACTGCTGACCCCACCCCACTCTGTGACGAGGTGTCACTGATTGACACTCGCCCTGGACACTTCAGGGCTTAAACCTGAAGCGCCCAGGACAAAGTCAATGGGTGACGCTTCCCTCGTCACCCGGGGGAGGGCCTCGAGGCACCTTTGCTGAGCCAAGGAGGTCACGCCCACAGGAGCTGTGACCTCAGCCCAGCAAAGTTCAGCTCAGGCAGCCAGGAGTCTGCCATATCGCGCATGTCTCACTCCTGGCTGCCTGAGCTGAACACAAGAGTGTCTGCCAGGCCGACCTTTGTTCAGCCTGACAGACACTCTTCATGAGGGGCAAAAGTTGGGGGGGGCGTGGCCTCTCCGCCCTAAAGAATGGGCCGCGCCTGCACTCCACCTCCCAATGCCCACACTGCTAATGACAGCACTGATGGAGCATGTTCATCCTTTGCAGGAATCAGTGCCATTCGAGGTCAACGGATCATTGGACCATGCATGGGATGTGGTAGAACCATTAACACAAATTCAACACAAGCCAAGTAAGTTACAAACCATGACCAGTGCGGCCCTGGAAGGAAAGCTCCAATCAGGAATAAAGTTAATGGATTAATTACAAATTCCAGCCCAATGTCATGTAGACAGTTCACCAGACAAAGTTATAAAGATACAGGATCACAAAGGGTTGCCCACGGCGACAAGATAAATTCAGGCGAACTAACATTAATGAAACTAAGCATTCAATTAAAAAGAGTATAAAACATTAACAAGACAGTCTGGGATATGGATATCACGATTTGCTCAGGTTTAACAATCATGTACTCAATTTCAATTTAGCAGGGACATAATTTACCTGGACATAGGGAAATCCTACAGTTAGCCAAATTAGGGAAAAACATATGTGGGGCAGAAAACATGTGGGCAAAAGACAAAAAGAACAAAAAGGGCAAAAAAATGTTGAAAAAGGTAATCTCGGGCAAACTACTAAGTAAGGTGGACAAAAAGTAGGTAAAAAGAGAAAGTGTCAGCATGACAGAAGCTAGATAAAGAGTCTTCTGCAGGGGTTAGGAAGAACATCTCCAAGTCTCAATAAGCCATCTCAAAGAGGCAAATCATAGAGGAAAATACCTCTCCAAGGGGCTCAGCATTCAGGATTCGGGATTCAGGATTCAGGATTCAGGAAATGGGTTCAGCATCTCCTCTTTGGGCAGGGTGCTCATCAACATCGGTCTGACCAAGGGGAATTTGCAAAGTGTCTCTGTGGGACCTGACCGAAGTCCAACTGGTCAACAACATATTAAAGTTGATGCGGAAATCTGATTCATAAGGGGTAACAGTCCATATTACTTTGATGGGGCAACATCCAATAGAAATTGATCACACGACTTCAAACTGCAACATCCATATTTATTCCCAGGTCTGTCATGGGAACATATTCCATCCATGTAGCTCCACATGAATTTGAAACAATTGAATAAAATCTTGGTCTACAGTTCAGGGTGTTCTAAATTCAAGGACACTGTTTCGCTTCTCTCTATGTCTAAAACAATAGGGGCCTATTACCAAAGCAAATCTTCTCATGGGAACGAAATCTGAGATAAAACTCATGTTAAAAGAAAATGAATCAACATTGTCTGTACAATCACTAAATACAGGTCCTAACAGGTCACACTTAAGAAAATGCAAGTGAATTAATAGTGCACATTAATACATCAAATAAAACACTTTTTATTATGCAACAATTAGTTCCTCATTAATAGTTCTTCATTAGCATTTAGATTTCAGCAACTTTAAATGAGATAACTCTGTCAATACATTTCAGTCAGTATAACGTGGAACTACATTTCTCTATTTTTGAACACATATTTAAATCATTAATCATTAGAAATTCAATATAATTTCAATACATTCTATTAGTTTAACCATAATATCAGTTTAATCTTTCAAACATTTAGTTTTGCATTAATGCTACCAGGGTTTCTGACATTAGTCTAAACTAATACACATCTAAAATTGCATCCTGAGTGCATCTTTCTACATTCTAACTATTAGTACTTTGGTTAACATGATGCATAAACTCCGACATACAGATAACACCTGTGACATGAGGACATCACTAAAGTGTCTGCTACATCAGCACCATGACAACTAACCATGACACTCATTCAAGTGTGACAATTCAGAATTTAAATATGCATTAAAAATCATTAATACTGCCCCAGGCCATTCTTATAGCTCTGAGTGGCAGTTATTAGTGCTTTAAATGTATATTTAATTATTAAACAACTGTAGTTATGCTCCTCACAAAATAAGATAAAGTGCGCCATCATGTGGCAGGCTGCTATAAGAGCCGGTATTGACAATAAAGTGCTGATGCCGAGCTCCAGGAACCACCGGCTCAAATTAAGCACTGGCTGCTACAAGAAAAAGTACCTTATAATTCATTTTCTGTGGATGAGAAGGTGGTTAAAATATCTATAAGTCCACACGACTAGTATTTATGCTCCCACTTGAATGGGTTTAGAGACCCTCACTGCACAGTCCACTCACAACATTTAAGATTTCTTGCCCCACGCCTTCCCCACTATTTTGCTTTCTTGCTCCGCTTGCCCTATAACTTTACTTCGCTCACCCGGCTAATCTGCCCTAACAGTGGTGCGGCATTACTACAGCAGATATTAACAGATTTCACCAAATTGTCTTGGTATTTGCTGAAGAAAATATGGTAGTTCTATGCCTGCTCTAATCTTCACTTTCTCTCCCCAAGCATCACCTTGCTGATGTTCCATCCTTGAGTGAAGGGGTGAGGTGCTTGGTGTATAACCCTCCTTTTACTTGAGAGATGTTGAAGAAAGACTGCACCCAGTTTGCTGAAGATCACACACTCTTCTTGCTGCCTCCATGAAATCTCTGCCTGGCTTTGACAGCTGAGGTTATCAAGACTGTGAGTGTCCAGTGGTCTCCCCCAGGTGACTGTGTTCTATTGTGTCTTGAGCATCTTAGAAATGGAAAATACAGCACCCGAAAGAGGGAGGAGTCACAAGGGATGTTGTGATGGGGATACAATCCAATGGCATGTTACCTAGAATCATTTTTTCAAAACTTTGGGTCTGAAGAACTTGGCAACAAGGAGACTGCATTTTAAAATTGTGCAATAGTTAAGCTCTGCTTTATCTGGTCTCAAAGAGGCAAAGGGTTCTCTAAAGAGGTTGGGTCTTAAAATGATTATAAGAGGTGGACCTGCGCACATTAGCCTGATGGTCCTCTTCTTCCCAATGGTCCTCCTGTTCCTCCTAATCTTCAGGGCCAGTCCGTCATCTGTTCAAGGAAGCCCCAGAATGTAAGAGGCGTTGGGTAGACTGGGGGGTCAGGACATGGGTGTGAGATGATGGTCCATCCTGCTCTGAAACCAGCCACTGACCTGCAGCCCATCAAGAAAATGTCAGAGAGGCTCCTCCAGCCCTGCTCATCCTCCTCCTCCCAGTTCTCCTTCCGTTCTGGTTCTTCTCCTCCTAGTCATCACCCGCCTGGCCCTCCTCCTCCATCTGGTCCTTCTACGCCTCCTCATCCTTCTCCCTCATAACGCCCTCTCCGCCCTGGTCCTTCTCTGTTTCATTCTCATCCTCCCCCTGCGCCTCTTTTGCATCCTGTTCAGCTATGACAGAACATCAAGAAGAAAAATATTGTGTCAGCAGAACATCCTGACAAAAATATTGTCTACAAAAATATTGAGTTTACACACTTAAGGGATCATTATGACCCCGGCAATCGGTGTAAATGTGGCAGTAGTACTGCCAACAGGCTGGCGGCTCATACCGCCACATTATGACATTGGCTGGTGGGCTGAAGCCAACCCCCAATATACCACACCGACCATCATTGCTGATCTCCAACCCGGTGGCAGGCTACTGTACCCCCGGCGGCATTTCAACCCTGCCTACCGCCATGGTTTCCGTGGTGTTCGTAACGCCATGAAAACCATGTCTGTAGGCCCTAACAGTGACGGGGAATTCCTTCCCTGTCACTGGTAGGAGGCCCAACCACCCCCCCTTACACTCCCCAGACACCCACCACCCCCCTCCATCCACGCTTCCCCTTTCCAATACCCACCCCCACACTCACACTTGCACGCAAACACCACGCATTCACACACCACACATTCATACACGCATGCATTCATTCACGCACTCATCCGTACATACATTCATACTGATACGCAGACTTGCATTCACATTTCCATACATGCATGCATTCTCATACATGCGCACACGCAAACAACACTACACAGACATTCGCGTTCACGCGGACATTCATGCACACTCCCCCGCACACAGACAACACACCCACCCCTCTCCCCTGTCGGAAACCTGACTTACCTGCATCCAGGGGGTTTTCTGGCAGGGGACTGGACGGGGCGCTGCTACAGTCAGCACCGCTGGCAGCAGAACACCACCAGTCCGTATCATGGGTCATGATACGGCTGGCAGCGGTCTACTAGCTTGGCGCTGCTGGTGGTAGCAGCGCCACCATAACACAGTCCGCCAGCATGGCCACAGCTGGATTTCCACCTTTCTAGTGGCAGAAATCCGGCTGTAGTCATATTTTGGCTGATGGGTGTTAGCCGCGGCGACGGTCTTTTGGCGGCCGTCGCCTTGGCAGTAGGCGGCACTTACCACCAATGTCATAATGTGCCCCTTAGTATGTAAACTACTAAAATACTAACTCAAAAAATATATCTATATTACCTACTGGCGGTCGCCAATAGGTAGCTATCGTTAGGACTATGGGCCAGATGTAGCAAGGCTTTTGCGCCTCGCAAACAGCGTAAATCGCTGTTTGCGAGGCGCAAAAGCCACATAGCGATGCCCATTCCCATTTTGCGAGTCGGTAACCTGGTTACCAACTCTCAAAATGGGAATGCGAGTTGCAAATAGGAAGGGGTGTTCCCCTTCCTATTTGCGAGTCGCATTGCGATGCAGAATTGCTTTGTGACCGCGAACGCGGTTGCAAAGCAATTCACAGTTACCACCAGTGTCACACTGGTGGTAACCCATTCGCAAAAGGGAAGGGGTCCCCATGGGACCCCTTCCCATTTGTGAATGGCCCTGAAAACATTTTTTCAGAGCAGGCAGTGGCCCTGTGGACCACTGCCTGCTCTGAAAAAATGAAACTGACACGTTTAATTTTTTCGTTTGTAATGCATCTCGTTTTCCTTTAAGGAAAACGGGCTGCATCACAAAAAAAAAACTGCTTTATTTAAAAGCAGTCACAGACATGGTGGTCTGCTGTCTCCAGCAGGCCATCATCCTTGTGAGTGCTGCGACTTGCAAGGAGGACGCAAATTGCGACCCACCTCATTAATATTAATGAGGTGGGTCTTTGCGACCCCCTTGCGACTCGCAATTTGAGAGTCGCAAAGCCAGAATTTCCTACATCTGGCCCGTAGTTTTTATACAAAAAGCATTTTTTGACTTGGCTATATCATTGGAGTCGTAAACGAATCTTCATGAAATTTTCCATAAAAAAAGTGTCAAGTTGGTTCTTGTTGTGCATGGAGAGTTTGGGGTGATCCGTCAAGTAGGGGCTGTAAAGGGGGAGGGGGGGCAAAAAAATGCGCTTCCCAAGTTAATTCCGATAGAAATATTAGACATGACTGCAGCCTGAACTGCTGGACGGAATTACACCAAATTTGGCAGTAAGCTAGTTCTTGGTCCAGAAAGCGCCTTTTTTTTTGTTATTTGGTATACATTTGTTCAGTAATTTCTGAGATATTCAAAGAAAACCAAATTTGTATATCTAAAGGCATGAGCGGTTTGCAAATCCTCCCGCTCTCGTGTACAGATCTGATTGGCTGCCGACACTTCAACCAGGAAGTGTTGGCAGATACTTTGGGACTCTGCTTCAGCCGTTTCCAAAAAAATAGCAACATTTAAGAAAAGGGGCCAGGGTAGGAGTACTCTAAGCCTCTGGCCTTAGAGCCAACCAGGGCAAAAAAGCATTTTTTCAAAATACACAGTGAAATTCACAAATATTTGCAAATGTTATAGTGAATTTAAAAAATAAACAAGCGCAGTCTCCTGCACTTGTTTTTAATTTTGCCCCCAGTTGGGCAATGCCTCAGGGGCATTGTACCTTTAATGAATAAGGAGGAGGGTGCACTAGACCGCCTCCCCCTCCTTAGGCTTTTAAAAGCCCTGGGGGCCACCACCTTCCTGGGGCTATTAGTAAATAATGATAGAGGGGGCACACAGACCCCACCCAGGGAACACCACCTCCCTGTGGCTGCAACTATAAAATGATGCGGAATGTGTGGACTCCCCTCCGGGCGCTGGGGACCACCACCTCCACAGGGCTATAATTACCGAATGATGCAGGGGGCACGCGGAACACCAGGCCTTGAGGACCACCACCTCACCAGGGCTACTCGTAAATAATGATGGGAGGCGCAGGGACCCCCCAGAGCCCAGGGACCACCACCTCCCTGGCGCTACAACTATAAAATGATGCAGGGGCAGTGCAGACCCTCCCCCTGGGCCCTGGGGACCACCACCTTACCGAGGCTACTCACAAATAATGATGGGGGGTTCAAAGATGCCCACCACCTCCCCGGGGCTATAATTACCAAATGATGCAGGGGGTGCATGGACCCCCTTCCCCCGGCCCTGGGGACCACCACCTTCCCAGGGCGAATACATTTTTAAAAAAGAAGAAGGGGGACCGCCTCCTGCCGCCCCTTCCGGGCCATATACAGCCCCAGGGACCACCACCTCCCCAGGGCCGGCCCGTGTATGATAAAGAAGGGGGGCCATGGGGCCACCTCCTGGAGGCTTTAATGGCCACAGGGACCGCTACCCCACAGGGCCAGCTCCTGCTATCTCCCAAGGTACTCACCCTCTGGAGATAACTGTTTGCTTTTGCTTGACAGCTCCCGCCAAGCAAAAGCAAACACTCGCTTCCAGCAAGAGGGAGATGTTAAAAATGCTCCCTCTTGCTGGAAGTGGAGATTTCAAATCTTTCAGGGAAGGAGATGAAATTATTGCTCCCACATGCAGGAAGCTACTATTTGAAGCAGCTCACTGCATGCTAGAGCAAAAGGAGGCAGAAGCCATCTGGGACCACAGGGGCATGGAGACTCCCCCGTGGTCCCAAGACACTATACTGGGTGTCCTGGGTGGAGCCAGGGCACCTGGGAGGACAAGGCCGTGCCTGGAGGAGATAAGGTCCTTCAGGGCCGAAATCAGGGGGCCACAGGGCTGATCTCCCATTTTAAAATCACTATTTGATCCCAGGGAGGTGATGGTCCCCAGAGGAGTCTGCATGCCCCCCCTTATATTTATTAAATCTAGGCCCGGGGAAGTGGTGAACCCCAGAGCCGGGGGGGGGGGAGGGTGTCCATGTGGCCTCCCTAACTATTTTTAAAATGTCGCCTCAGGGAGGTGGTGGTCCCCGGGGCTTTTAAATGCCCTAGGAGTGTGTCCTCTCCCCCCTCTTTATTTTTTATACTGGGCATGCCCCAGGGACCTGGCCCACCCAGAGGCAAAATTATTAAGAAGGACAGAAGACTGTGGTTTCTTTTTACATTTTCAGCAAAATCTGTGGATCCACCAATTGTTTTAGCCAATTTTGTTTAAAAAAATACTTTTCGACCCAGACTGGGTCTCAGGGGGACCCCAGGACCAAGGCAAGGGTGTTTGGGGATATGTACCCAGCCTCCTTTTCTTTTCTTTTTTGTTTGCCGAAGTCCGTGCATGGCGCTGTTAATTACACCACACTAATCACTCACGACATCTTTAATCACATCATTCTTACTATCAATGTAACATTTGCAGTTAAATTACTGAGGACAAAAGAGTGCATGGCGGGGACACGACTTATAGTTACCTTACGGCATGAGTTATACTTACTTGAGATAACTCTAACTTTAACAGGTGAATTTCTACGGTTTTTTATGTTTAAAATGTGAGTCTAACTATAATGTCCCTGTAACCCATAGTTCTTTAAGTGAATTTTTATGGTTTTTAAAATTCTATTTCCTAACAATAACGTCCCTATAACCTTTGTTTTTTTGTGAATTTCTATAGCAGCCAAACCACTGGACAGATTTACACAAAATAAAGAAAGTTCAGATTTGTATATATAGTGACGCAGAGGCTCTGCAAACACCCCGATCTTATGCTGAGATGTGATTGGCTGCCAGCACTTCAACAAGGAAGTGTTGGCAGCCATCATGGAACTCTGCTTCAGCAGAGTCCCAAAAAAAAGATACAAAAATAGGAAAATGGCCAGGAAAGGGGCACCCTGACCACTTAGCTCTAGTGCTGGGGTCCCAGAGGGACCACCCCAGGGCAAAAAAGTACTTTTAAAAAAAAAATGCGAATTTGCAACAGGGTTGCGAATATGCGACAATTTTTTAAAAATAAACCAAGCAAGGTTTCCTGTGCTTCTTTTAGAAAAGCCCCCGGGTGGGCTAGGTCCCGGAGGCATGTTCAAAATAACAGAGAGGGGTGCATGGGCCCCTCTCCTGGGCTTATTTATACCTTGGGGACCACCACCTCCCCGGGACTTCATTTCAACAGAATGCAGGGGGGAGTGCGGCCTAGTATAACTATAACTCGCACCCTGGCCATGCACTGCTAATTACCCCAGATATTACAGCACTCGTGACAATTTTTAGAAGTCAATAAAAATATCAATGATATATATATCAAACCAAAACCCTTTCAGCGTGTCGCTGGTGTTGCAGGGTGCTCCTTACTAGAGCAGCTCTCCACCTAAAATTGGGAACTTCCCAGAGTTCTCCTTTGTTTTTTGTATATATATATATATATATATATATATATATATATATATATATATATATATATATATAAACTACTGGCAGTTGCCAGTAGGTCATTATAGCTAGGACCAAGTTTCCATAGAAAAAAATGTTTTTGACGTGGCCATATCTTTGGCACTGTTTGACAAATCTTTACAAAATTTTCCAAACAACAGTGTGCCCAACGGTCTTGTTGTACATGGAGAGTTTCAGGGTGATCCATCAAGCTGGGGCTGAGAAAAAGGGGGTCATCAAAAACAGTGTGTTTCCCATGAGAATTCCCATAGACTCTTTAGACTGTTCTGCAGCCCGAACCGCTTGACAGAATTACACCAAATTTGGCCGAAAGGTAGCTTTTGGTCCGGATATCGGCTTTTTTTTAAATTTGGTGTAAATGTGTTCAGTAGTTTTTTTTTAGATATTTAAAGAAAACAACAATTGTACATCTGGACAGAGACTAAGCAAGATCTTATGGTGAGAACTGATTGCCTGCCAGCACTTTAACCAGGAAGTGATGGCATGTATGGCAATTGGTGCTATACATCAGAGCACCCATTGAAATGCATTGTAGTGAATGACAGGTTTAAGGGCCACAAAAAGGAGAATGTATAAAGGGGGATAACCAATTTTTGTTACAACATAAGTCATTTGTTGATGATACCATACTAATTTTAGGAATTGTGGTGTCTTCTAAGGTGATTTTCCCCCCCTGGGATTTCATGAATCATGTTTGAGAAAAAACTGTTTTCTCATGATTTTCCCAAAGAGGTTATGGAAGGTGCATATTTTCTGTAAATTCACACTATCTTTCTCAGCCTGTGAGAATGAAGTCTGACATTCTCAGTAAAACATGCACTTACAACAGGAGCAGTTTGTCAGTTGATTCCCTTGTGTTCTAGTGCAGCCTCCCAGAATGCTCTAAAGAACAAATGGAACGCTAACAGTCTTACTTATGACAAAGGTGTGGCACACCTGAAGCCATGTGTGAATCAAAATGGTGAAATGTAAAGCAATTAATTTAGAAAGGAAAAAAATGAGGGTGCTCATTTTGTCATAGAAATTATGGTTAGTGTTGTAGAAAGAAAAATTGTGGCATGTTTTAAGTGACTTTTCAAATATCTTCCTGTAGTAATGTAGTAGTGAGCGAACGCTGCATTTAATGGAATGTGGGACTGTGCAGTCCATGGAACACCGTGGTCGCCTGAGGGTTTGTTGGAATCAACTGGTGTGACAGTTGGGTCCAGTGAGATTTGTCAACAGGCTGAATGTGTTGCAGCTCCGTTTCTAAATAAACAGCAGAATTCAAGACTTTGCTCCGACTCCTTATTCATTTGGGGGAGTCGCTACTACATTCTCATTGGCAACAATATAATCGGAGCTACAGTAGAACCCACAGTATCAGCATTGACTTTCAAAGCACTGACTGACTTCAGATAGAAATCTTCATGTTGTTTTTATGGCGCAGGGTGGCTCTAAATGCATATACAGGGTATGACGGGATCGTGAATAAGCACCATTATATGGCTTAAGTAAGCACTCAGCTGACTCATAATTTTTATTTGGGACCCGTGTGCCGCACTTCGCATTTGGTGACGTCTATGCGGTTCAGCCAATTCATTCCAGCATATGCTTCACAATGCGATGCATGTTGTGCATCTAATGTCTGTGGTTCAGCCTCTGTGTCCCAAGTATCGCAAATCTCGTAGTGAAGCATTATGATGCGACACACTCTGTGCGTGTGATGTATATTCCATGTAACAGTCATCGTAAATTAGATCAGACGAAACCCTTACTACGACACATTTAAGAACAGATTCAAAAGGATCAAGCTACAATGCGTTAAGCTCACATCAATATTTCACAGTCACATGCACATTAGTATATTCATTTACTGAGCATGTTCATCGACAGTGATACGCACACTTGTACATTTACATAATCAGCATGTCAAACAACAGTGATACGCAACACACACTTGTATTGTCACAGAGGGAGCGTGTCCATCAGCAGTGATACGCACGCTTGTATATCGTTTACAGAAGGTGTCTATCGACAGTGATATGCACACTTGTACAATAGTGATATGTTCATTTGTAAATTTACATAATCAGTGTGTCAAACAACAGTGACACGCACACTTGTATTGTCCCAGAGTCAGCGTGTCCATCAACAGTGATATGCACACTCCTACACTTTATACGGAACTTAGCAACCAACAGACAAAAACACTTGTACAGTGATATAGAGCATGCCCACAAACAGTGACAAGCACATTACATCTATGGACACTAATTGGATTACTATTAGCAACACGCAAACGCAGATGTTTTAAAAGTGACACACACATTCGAAGTAAGCGCATTTGCAGGCATGAGTCACACAATTATTTGTCCTGAAAATAAAATCAAGCAATAGAGAACAGCACACTGTGATCTTACATAATTTAATATGCAGTCGGTGAATCCACCACCTGTCAGAGTCACCAGATCCTCTGGGTCTGTGCACGTTCCCAAAACTTCCACCACAAGACAGCTCCAATACTCTGATTTGAGTTGTCACAGAGTCTAAGAGAGTCCAAGTGGGGAAAAGGGGATTAGAAAGAGAACAGCTTGGAAGGAGACCTGTAGGAAGCAAAAAGGTTAAAACAAACAATATCAAGATTTCGTCATATGAATCAATACTAGGCTATGACTCTAAGCATTGTCATTCTGAAAACATGGACAACCTAAGGATAGACTTAAAATGACTAGGTTTCAAGATGACTGGATACCTGTGAAGGAATCAAGAAAGGTTAAATGCAACTTTCAAATTCAAGTATTATCCTTTGCATGAGGATCAGGAAACAATCTGAATGATTTCTAAACCATCATATGAATCGTGTTTAAGAGACATATTATGAACACACATTACATCTAGAACTCTGGATTTTTTGTTCTCTCAAATTGCCGGAACATGAATTGTGCACATTGCAGATTTTTACATGGGTAGTAAATACCATAGAATGATTGTGCACCATGAATAACACAGATTAGACTCGAGAAATAAATCACGCTACTTGCCAACTCGAAAGCCACCAAGTAAATGCCTTAAAATAGTAGCGCATAATGAACACCGTGATTTTAAACACAGAAAAGGAACCGCGCGGCTTGCCGATTCGAATGTCACCAAATAAATGTCAGGAAATGGTAGCGTACAATGAATAACATGAGTTACACACAGGAAATGAATTGCGCGTCTTGCCGATTCGAGTACCACCATGTAACTGCCAAGGAATGTTAGTGCACAATGAATATCAAGGGTTAAAGCACAAGAAAACAAATTGCACGTCTTGCTGATTCAAAGGCCACCATGTAACTGCCAAGGAATGGTAGCACACAATGAATAACATGAATTAAGAACGAGAAAAGAATCGCGCGCCTTGCTGATTCGAATGCCACCATGTAACTGCCAAGGAATGGTAGCGCACAATGAATAACATGAATTAAGCACGAGAAAAGAATCGCGCGTCTTGCCGATTCGAATGCCACCATGTAACTGCCAAGGAATGGTAGCGCACAATGAAGATCAAGGATTAAAACACAAGAAAACGAATTGCGCGTCTTGCCGATTCGAATGCCACCATGTAACTGCCAAGGAATGGTAGCGCACAATGAATAACATGAATTAAGCACAAGGAAAGAATCGAATGTCTTGCTGATTCGAATGCCACCATGTAACTGCCAAGGAATGGTAGCGCACAATGAATATCAAGGGTTAAATTACAAGAAAACGAATCACCTGTCTTGCCGATTCGAACGCCACCATGTAACTGCCAAGGAATGGTAGCGTACAATGAATAACATGAATTAAGCACGAGAAAAGAATTGCGCATCTTGCCGATTCGAATGCTACCTTGTGAATGCCATAAAATGGTAGCGCACAATGAATATCAAGCGTTAACACACAAACAAAGAATCACGCGTCTTGCCGATTCGATATCAGCATGCAAAAGCAACGACCAAGCGCACATTCACACGCACAAGAGTAAAATTGTTTATCATGCAAAGATTAGGCTCAAGAACTCGAGAGTCTTCGATAACGGGGTCGGGGCCGAGCCCGACCTCCGTCTTACCGCCCTGATCTAGGATCACCAATTAAAGTGAAAAGGGCAAGGCCTGGAGGATCAAAGTAGGCCATCGGAAGAGGAGCTCAGGAAGTTGCTGCTGCTCTGCACCGGGACCTCTGAATAGTGAGCACGTGGAGCTGGGCTGGCTCCCTTATATAGAGTCTTGGCCCAGCCCACAAACCACACCCAGGCATACTGCAGGGAAAGCTTCTAGAAGGCCCTGGAAAGGGACCACACCATGACACAGTCTGAAAACCTGCAGCAGTACATAGCATGTGAACAGTATATATATGAATGCTGAACAAAAGTCTTTAAGATTAAACTCTGCAATGCAAAAGGTTAAACAACATCATATCAGCACAATGCATAAATTATGTTAGCTTGAAATTGTTGGGTTTTTGCATTCTAGTCGCCCGTAGAGCGTGCACTGCCCTGATGTTGACACCACCTCCATTTTTAGAAAGCCCAGGTGAGCCACCTGTTATGTTAAGGAACTGGCTGGAAGCGTTTCAAACATATTTGGGGACTATTGATCAATCTAGTTTTCATGCAGAACTAAATAATTATTTGTTACTACATTCAATTAGGTTTGAAGGACATTCCATAATCAAACACTTACCTGAAATTCCAGGAGAAGAGGGTCAACCAATTGATGAATATATGGAAGCAATTTAAGAAATTGGAGGCAAGGTTCGATGTACAACCTAATATTGCAGTTGTATGCCATACATTTTTCAAGCAGAAACTATTTTCAGAGTGAAAACATCGATACTTATGGCTCTGCCTTAAGGAAGCTGGTGGCCGAATGCAGATTTGAAAATTTTACAGACCAGTTACTCCGTGATCAGTTTGTCAGCCATTGCACAAATAATACTATTCCGCAAAAAAAATTGTCCTCAGGTGATCCCACGATAGAAGAAACATTACATATTGCAAAAAAGCATATAGACATCACAAATCTTTGAAAAAGAGTTAGAAGGAAAAAAATTGTTAGTGTGATAAAAATAGGGACAGCAGTGAAAATAGACTGAAAACAAACAGAGATGTGGGGGAAATAGGCAAAAGTAATTTCTTCTATCAAACAAAGTTATGTTTCAGATGTGGAAATTTGACACATAGTAAAGGGGGTAAACCATATCCTGCAAAGTGGATTACATGTCAAAATCGTTATAAAGTGGGACATTTTGCCAAAGTCTGCCAGAGTACTAAAACTAACTCAGGTAAAGGAGTTAATGTAGTTTAGAAGGAGTCAGAAGACACGGCCAATATGTGTTTTGAACAGATACGGAATGATTTAAAGGATGTGGTCTTGGTTGTTATTGAAGAAGTCATTGCAACAGGTGATCCGTCCAAATGTATAGACCCATACATTTGTGTCGTAGTAGGAAAAAAGACAGCGAAATTACAAGTGGACTCGGGAGCCAGAATTACAATGATTACAGAGCAACATTTCCATGCAAATTGGCCAGACAGAGAGTTAGAACCCCCCAACAGGGCTCTTCTCTCATATGGAGTTAGAGGAATAGAACTAGCAAGATTTTTCAAAGAAACAATGGTGTTCAGAAGAAGTACCATATTTGGGAAAATTATTTAGCTATAAAAGGGCTTTCAATTTTATGTTGGTTCCATCAGGGACTAGTCAAAATGGTTTTGAGACCAGGAACCAGAGATCATGTCTCAGTCATCAGTGAGCATCACGTAGAACAATTAAAAGTGAAGTATCCATTGGTCTTCGCTGAGGAGGTTAGTAACATCAAAGGGGTTTGCCATAAAAGTCAAGGAAGGTTCTGTCCCCATTAAACACAAACTATGCAGTGTTCCTTTTTTGTAAGGGATGATCTAGAAAAATAATTAAAAGGCTTGTGTGAGAAAGGAATAATAGAACCTATTGAGTCTTCTCTTTGGCTTTCCCCGCTTGTGATTGCACGCAAACAGGATGGGAAGTTGAGGGTTTGTGTTGACCTGCATAGCCTGACCAAAGCTATTTGGATAGATTCCCTTCCACTTCCCAAGATCACAGGTATGTTTGCATTCATATATGGAACTAAATGGTTTAGCAAATTAGACCTCACCTCTGCATGCTATCAAGCTGTCCTTGCACCTGGTTCGAGACACTATACTGCATTTGTTTCACCTGTGGGCTTGTCCCAAGACTGCTGGATGTCATTGAGGTTGGCTTCAGCCAATACAGTTTTCCAGAGACTAATGTACCAACTGTTAAAAGGAGTGCAGGGTGTAGCAGCCTTCCAAGATGATATTCTGATAGTTGCTAAATCTATGGAAGAGCATAATAAGATTCTCGATCAAGTGTTGGCCATTTTCCAGGAGAAAGGAGTAGTGCTTAAAATGGTGAAGTGTGAATTTCTTAAAGATATAGTGGAATACCTTGGCCATATTTTGTTGGGGAATGGCACCGAACCAGGGCCGGGATTGATTGATGCTATCATAAATGTGTTAGCACCCACAAACAGACAAGACAACCTTGAAGTTGCTTTTGGGACTAAGTGAATTTTACTCAAGATTCATGCCAGATTATGCTTCTCATGTTCAGGTGTTAACAGGACTGTTAGAAAAAATGTGGTGTTTAACTGGGATGACAAGTGTCAGGAGGCATTTGATTAGCTTAAGCGACAGTTAGTGAGCTCCAAAGTGGTAAAACTATGTAATCCTAAATTATTGGACTGTATACCTGTTGATGCTAGCAATTATGGATTGGGGGCGGTGCTCACGCAAAATAAATTAGGGATAGGGCACACTATAAGGTATGCTTCTAGAACACTTAGGGATCCTGAAACACATTTCTCAATGATTGTAAAAAAAATTATTGGTGTGTTGGTGGACCATTCAAAAATTCAAACCTTATGTGTGGGGGACCAAGTTCACAGTTAAAACTGATCAGAAGCCATTAGTCACAATATTGAGTGGGAACAGGATTAAAGATCAAAGCCCTCATATAGCCAGGTTGTCTATAAAACTTTTGCAATTCAACTTTGACATTGTACATATTCAGGGAGCGAAAAACACGAGGGCTGATTTCTTGCCCCAGAGCTCTTCAACCAGTAAAGATGATGTGGGGGATGAAGAGGGTGAGGAAAGTTGTCTGATTGCAGCTATTGGTGTACAGGAGATGAGTGCTATAGCGGAAGTGCAATGGAGGAATGAAATTGGAAATGATGAAGTTATTTAGCAAATTATCAAATAAATCACTTAAGGGTGGCCAAGAGAGAAGAATTTAGAGGCAGGATGAAACCCATTTTGGAAAGTAGCAGAGGAATTGTCAGTAGAAGATGGGTTGTTACTCAGACTGGTAAAGTTAGTACCTCCTGTATGAATAAGAAACAGGCTTATCCAATTGGCACAGGAGGGCAATTTGGGGGTACGCTCACAAAACGTAGGTTGAGACAAACCTTTTGGTGGTCCTTAATAGACACGGAAGTTGGTGAGTATGTTAGCAGAGGTGAAATGTTTCTTGAAGTCAGGTGATGTTCAACATGTGAAAACATATGTATACCATGCCCAATGTAATGGGCAGATAGAGCGTATGAATCGCAAGGTGGTACAGTGTGTAAGATGGGCAATTGCGAACAAATATGTGTGTAAGAACACAGTGAACTCTATGATTTGATTATATCGTACCAGCCCACGGAGTTCAGTGTTGTTATCACCATTTGACCTGCTGAGAGGAAGAAAGTCTTTCACCAAGACATTCCCAAACTGGATGGGAAAATGGGTCAAGTTTGGTGTGTCAATAGAGGAGTGTGAATCCATGGTTAAATGAAATACAGCTGTGGCCAAAGCTAAACAGAAGGAGAATTATGACAGGAGATCAAGAGTGAGATCAGGATTGGGGATGTAGTTTGTGTTAAGAGAGGAACCTAAGGGTTCATTAGATTCAACTGGTGTGATACTTGGGTCTAGCAAGATTTGTCAAGAGGCTGAATGTCTTGCAGCTCTGTTTCCAAATAAACAAGCAGAATTCAATACTTTGTTCTGACTCCTTATTCATTTGTGGAAGTTGCAACTACACTTTCCCTTCTATTTCATTAAAACTTTCTGACAAGTGGACTGAAACATGCACTTTTAACATCAGCAGCAGACTGTCAGTTAATTCTCTGGTGATCAGCAACTTTACTACTGTGTTCTAATGAGCAACTAGAGTGCTAACACTCTGAGTTTATGCCATAAGAGTGGCACATCTAACACCATCTTGATGGAGTCAAAGTGGAAAACTGAAAGCATTTTCTACTGAGGATGCAGCAGTAAATGAGGAAATGAGAGAGCTTCATACCAACAAGTCTCCCAAGATGACCACAAGAGAAAAAGGAGCCTAAATGTAGCACACATATCACCTAAATGAGCCCAAGTGCATCCCATTGACAGAAGTATGCAAAACACTTAAATGTGTAGTTTTCTGGCAGTGTTATATAGTGCAGACTTGAGCCAAAGATATTGGAGTGCGTTCCATGAGCATCAGTAAAACATTTTCTAGCATTTGCGTCATGAATTTTCAGTTCTATTAAGGGCATGGGCGCGAGGATGATGCTTCTCTTTCTTCTCTGTTTTTTTTCAGCAGCCAATAAAACTAAACTTTATTCAAACATTACATATCCCATGACTATTCCATGGTCACATGTCCAGCCATAGAGCTCAAGCCTTATATATTCCTCAAATTGTAATAACAACTACTCTTTCTTTGCTCTAGGATTACAACAGATAACAGTCTAAGCCTAAATGATAGGCATTTCCATTGTGTCAAATCCAACAATAAATCCAACAGAACTGATTCATAGAAGAACAGATGCATATAACCTCTATGCTCGGGGCGTGGCTTGGCCACCGGGCAAGATGGCCGTCACCTGGTGAGGCTCTGCCGGGGCCGGGCACTTTATCCGATTAAACTCATCCTAATCGGGGCGGAAATGGAGCGGACCCCAGGCGCTTCCCCCTGAGAGGTTGGCCGGCGATATCGAGCCGGGTCTGGCTGCTGCCGGGGCCCGGGAGACGGGTGAGCGCCGAGGGGCCTAGCGCTGGTGGCTCTCTGCGCGCGCTGGCTCTTAAGGCGCGCGCGGGCTGAGCGAGGGCGGCGACCGCTTCCCCTGATTGAGGGGCGCGGAGACAGAGGGGCTGGGAACTCGGGGAAGGCGGACCGGCGGTCGATTCGGGCCGCGGCTCCCCCCCCCCCTCCTCCTCCTTAATACGACGGTGACTGATTCTGGGCGCGCGTTGCGGCCTGCCCTGGACTCGCGGGCCGCTCCCGCCCATCGGAAGGGGTTTCCCTCGGGGGCCCCCGGATCCCGGAGACTCGGCGGAGGGGCGCGGGGCCCGGCTGGCGGCGGCGCACACCGACCACTGGTGGAGTGCGCTGGAACCGCGTGAGGCGTATACCTGGAACTGGGCCAGCTTAGGAACCTGCTTGGTGAACTTGAACACTGCCCCCGGCTGCCTGCACAGAAATCTCGGATGTCCTGCGGACCACACATGGAATCCAGCACAGAACTGGGAGCGTGAGCCAGGTAGAGGGCAGACTGGAGGTGTGGCGGGGGTTTGGGGTCCCGGCTGACATGACTCTTCGATCCCGGTGCCCTATGGACTCCGGAAGCCTGAACGCCCTGGATTAGCGGCTTAGTGGCTGGCTGGACCCCCCCTCCCCCGCCCTCCTGGGCTGAGTCGTACCCCTGAAACTAACGCAGCTAATCTGGGCCCATGCGTGGAGGTATAGGGGTGTGAGAGAAGTGGAGGCCGCTGGGCGCGCCGGGAGCTGACCGGACGGCTTAGTGGAGCAAGTGAGACAGTCGAGGGGCTGTTTCTTCCGGCGCTGGAAACTTGTTGACCTGGGCGGGCAAATTCAGATTACTTCAGTTACATCATATGGCAATACTGCAAGATGGGTAAAGCAGATAAGCGGCAAGCTAAACTCTCCTTCTCCGGAGGAGAAAAACGGGGCGCCACTTCCGAACCCCGGCCCGGAGATGCAGACACTGAGGAGGGGTCCTCCGAGATATCCGTGAGAGCCATGTTCATGGAACTCAAGACCAGTTTGGCCGGAATTGACGCTAAGCTGGATCATGTAACGGAGCGGCTTGACCGCATTAGAGCTCGAGTGGACGACCATGATGCTAGATTTGAAACGCTAGAGACTCGCACATCTGATATAGAGGACGCTCGCAGTGGCGATAGAGAACAGATTGCGCAGATGGAACGCCTTATGGAGGTGATACGAAACAAGAATGAGGACCTGGAAGCTCGGTCCCGACGTAACAATATCCGCATCGTGGGGCTGCCGGAGACAACAGATATGAGTCGCATGGAAGACTTTGTCGTGAACATGCTACAAGAGCTGTTTCCTGGAGAGTTGTCGCGGATGCTGGTGATTGAGAGGGCACATCGATCATTGGGCCCTCGGCCTCCGCCGGGCACTCCTCCGCGCCCAATTATTGCACGGTTACTAAATTACAGGGACCGAGACACCGTGCTTCGGCTTGCCAGGGAAAAAAGCCCCTTAACTTTTAAGAACTCCGAAATCAACTTTTTCCCTGATTACACCCCGGGAGTACAGGCACAGAGATGGGTTTTTCTGCCGATTAAGCGTACGCTAAGCCAGGCTGGAATAGGATTTGCTCTGTTATATCCGGCTAAATTGAGAGTGAGGCATGAGGGCAAAGTGTTATATTTCACGGATATAAAGCAGGCGAATAAGTTTGTTAAAAGATTGCCTAAACAGCGGGGGCCGGGGAGGTGAACCCAGAAAACGCCTCACTTAGTGACAATGATTAATGCGCTGGGCTGGTGACCTCGATATCACTGGAGCTGTGGAGAAATAGGGGTCCGCTACACAATCTGCCCCTGTTATATAGCTAGGGGCTGTCCGTGCCCCCTCTCTCCCATACCCTTTTTAGGGTGGAGGGTCGATCGGCGGGCCTATGCCCCCACGGATGAGTCCGGTTCTTTCGTGTTATATCCCCTCAGTTTGGGTTCTGGGGATGGTTGGGTGGGCTACTTCTAGGGTCCGATTGGGGGGCCTGGGTGGGAGGGGGGAGGCGAGGGCAAACTGGGAAATGTTTCTGGTTCTTTTTCTGTTTGGTTTCTGGCAGGCGGTGGGCTGTGTCCATATGCTGGGCTGCGTGGCTGGGGGTCTGGATGGGGGATGATGCTTCTACTACTGTGAAATGCTTGACATGGAATGTGCGGGGACTCAATGACAACCGAAAAATCCGGCTGGTGATGGCTTATGCTAAACGACATAGTATTGATATTTGTATGCTTCAGGAAACGCATCTGACGGCGCAGTCGGTTAACAGACTGAGGGCTGGCTGGGTTGGGGAGACTCATCATTCGGCATACTCCAGTTATGCCCAAGGGGTCGCAATCATTATTCGTAAGGGGCTACAATGGCGCACACGAGAGATCATTATCGACCCCAACGGAAGATATGTAATGCTGAGCGGAATGCTGCTGGACAGGTCTTGCCGGCTAGTGGCAGTGTATGGGCCAAATGTGGATGACTCGGAATTCTTTCTTGAAGTGTGGAGCCGGGTGGAGTCGCTGGGAGCTGGGGCTGTGGTTTGGGGCGGCGATTTTAATGTTGTGCTGGATGCTTGGCTGGACCGTGAGAGTGTGGCCAGGATGCAGCACGTTTCAGCAGCAAGGGCACTGACGGCAGTAATGGATAGTGGCGCGCTGGTAGATTTGTGGAGGCGGAGACACGCGGGTGTGCGGGAAGGCACTTGTTTGAATTATTTTCATAGCAGCTGGTCCCATATTGACCGATGGTTGGGCACTAAAGATGTAGAGGCCTGGACTAGAGCAATTAATCATCTCCCTCGCACGCTGTCGGACCACTCACCGGTACTATTAGATATGGCGCTGCCTAGTGAGTTAAATCCAATGGTAATGTGGCGGTTGCCCGGTGGCGCCCTCCGGGACGACGCCTTCCGAGCGGAGATACGAGAGGCCATTCGGCTATTTTTTTAGGAGAACCGGGGGTCGGTGGACTCCCCGGGCACGGTATGGGAAGCATTTAAAGTAGTGATCCGTGGGGAGTGTCTAGCAAAACAGCATGGGATAGTGAAGGCATTAAGACGAGAGATGGCTGATATTGAAAGGAGGCTTGAGGTACTGGAGCGGAGTCTCGAGGCCACATGGTCAAACGAGATACTTGCGGAAATTAGATGAGAGGTGTCACTGTATGAGGAGGCCTCACTTAGAGAGGTATGCTTCCTCGGGAGACATTCGCGGGCTCGTAGATATGGAGACGGCGAGAGGGCTGGGAGGACGCTTGCGGGGCTGCTGCGTAGCCCCTGGGCCAGCAATTATGTCACTGAAGTATTAGACACCGACGGAGCCAGGGTGACTGGTACTGGAAGCGTGTTGCAGGAATTCACCAAGTTTTACTCGCAGCTATATGCGCCCCCGGTGGGACTCAGGGTGGCAGATATGAAGGAGTATTTTGAGAGCATTGCGTTAGTGTGGTTTGAAGAGGCACACAGGATGTATCTGGATGTGCCGTTCACGGTAGAGGAGGTGAAGGCGGCGGTCCAAAGCTTACCCGGGGATAAGTCTCCTGGCACTGATGGCCTGACCCCTGCCTTTTATAAGGAATTTGGGGACATCCTAGCTCCCTATCTGCTGGAGGTGTATGAAGAGTCCCTAGCGGTGGGCTCCCTCCCGACCTCCCTCCGGGAGGCCTTAATAATAACCATCCTGAAGCCTGGTAAAGACCCGACGCGATGCGATTCGTACCGTCCTCTCTCCATGATAAACATTGACAATAAGATCCTTGCAAAAATGATAGCGACTCGACTACAGCCACTACTTTCTAGAATGGTGCTCCCAGATCAATCGGGCTTTGTACCCGGGAGATCCACGAGCCACAACTTACGCACCTTCTTTGCAGTGCTGGGATCACTAGAGACAGACGACGACGTGGCCACTGTGTTTCTTGATGCGGCTAAGGCCTTTGATTCCCTGGCCTGGGAATATATGTTTGCACTTCTGAATCGAGTGGGCCTTAGCGCGCGATTTGTAAATTGGATCAGGCTGCTGTATACTCTGCATACTACCAGGCTTCGCCTTAACGGGAGCATATCAGCCCCATTCCCGGTATCACGTGGTACGCGACAGGGCTGCCCGCTGTCTCCGCTTCTTTTTGCGGCTGCTATGGAGCCACTGGCAGCGGGACTGCGTCAGAGATATAGTAATAGTGGCCTAAGATTCCGGCAGCGCCCTGTCCTGATATCCTTATATGCGGACGATATAGCGCTATATGTGTGCAATCCCAGGCAAAATCTGGATATCTTACTAGATGAAATTGTCCGCTTCAGGAACTTTTCTGGGATCACCATTAACTGGTCGAAATCAATGATTCTGCCACTGACCCCCGGGGTGAGCAGATTTGACTCGCGATACCCTCTGATTTGGGCGGACGGGCCAGTGCGCTACTTGGGTATACACCTAAGCTGCGACGCGGAGACGCTCCGACTTGCCAACTATGAAACAGTGATGACATGGCTGGAGTGCAAGGTGGAGACCTGGATGGCCCTTCCTCTTTCGCTGACTGGCCGCATCGCCATCATTAAGATGGTGGTACTCCCTAAATTTCTGTATCTATTCATAAATCTTCCCCTGCCACTCACTAAAGTTTATTTTCGGCGCCTGAGATCTGCGCTTGTGCGGCTGGTCTGGGCGGGACGACAGCCCCGTATTGCGTGGGAAAAGCTGACGCTGCCGTTTGACCGCGGCGGATTGGCAGCTCCAGACTTGGAGTTATATTACCATAGTGCCCAGGCACATTTCGCGTACTTCTGGCTGAATCCGCCCCGATATATGCCGCATCTTGCTCCAGAGAGTGACTCTGTCTGGCCTGACGGCTTGATATGTCAGCTTGGAGGGCGGGCACTCCCCCGCCCCAGAGGCATAGACACGGTCTCCTGCACTGCGGGAGCATGGAGGGCGTTGATGCGGCGGGCTGGGGTGCAGGCTCCTTTTGCGTCATCACTACCTGTTATGGCGGTGGCTGACGGCCAGATGTTCTGTGATAGAGGTGTGCGTGGGTTTCTGCGGGACGCTGACTTGCAGACGCTGGGAGACTGGGTAGTGGATGGCCGACTGCTGGGTGTCTCTGACGCACTCTTGAACTGTGACGACTCCCCGCTGCGGCGCTTTTGTGCACTCCGTGTCCACTCCTTGCTGCGGGATCGGTTCTTCGCAGAGCCGGCCGCTCCTCCCGAGTTCCGGGCTTTGGAGGCACTGTGCAGTGCGAAATCCCCCTCCAAGCTAATAACCAAACTGTATAATGCTGCGCAGGAGCAGAGTGGCGGCTTGGTGATGCCCGCCCGGGCTGCCTGGGAGAGAGACCTGGGGGAGCCCATCCCGGATGGGATATGGCGTAGCTGTTGTGTTTATATGAGAACATTGTCCCCGAACTATAGACTGCGCTTGCTGCATTTCAAATTCCTACACCGAATATACTATACACCTAGGAAGTTACACTCCATGGGGTTGGTGGCGGACCCCCGCTGCGCCCGCTGCGGAGCCCCGGATGCAGGTTTCTTCCACCTGGCATGGGAGTGTGAGGAAGTATATAAGTACTGGGAGGAGGTGCGACGAGCGATTGCTGACATGATAAAAGAAGAGATATCCCTCTCCCCTAAGGTAGCGCTGCTGGGATATATGGACGAAATGCAGAGCCCGCATAGACGTTTAGTGGGACTGCTTGTGCTCCTTGCCAAGAAGAGAGTAGCGATGTGCTGGGGTAGGGGGGGAGTACCGCGTAGATCGGATTGGTTGCGAGATGCGGCTTTCTGCCATGACCAACTGTTAATATTT